>NW_009209868.1:2704-29268 GCF_000690835.1 Fulmarus glacialis
CTGTGGGATACGTGACATGGTCCCTGTCAGCGAAAGGCTGAGCCAATATGAGCTGATGGTTTGAGTTATGTGCAGAGTTCGTAAAATAGACCTCAACTGATAAGTATATCCTCGGCAGATTCCCCAGCTGCTACATAAAATTTTGAGTTAATGGTATGTCTCTTAATAATTCTGAGTTTATTTATGGTGGATGAGAAATAAAACTTCTACTACACCAGGCGTATTCTGGAGCAATAGTCTCTGAGCTTCTCAGATTCTCCCATCCCACAGGACTGACCTTTTGGCCAAGGCCAGCTTCCGAAGGGTCAGAGGACGAAGGAGAGACCCTGAAAACTCACTTCAGCTTTGTCCTTCAAAAGGCCATGCCTCAGATCTGTGGCAAAATATCTCAACTGAGGATGTTGAGGAGGTTTTCTTTCTAAGATTTCCAAGAATTGGAAGCTTTGTGAACTCTTCGTCTCCTGTTTTGTGGAATTTTTAAAAAAGGGGTATTCTCTTAGCCATAACTTAAGTTGCTTCTGCCTCTTCTCCCAGTAAGCCTCTTTTGTTACATTTCCATAGAACAATTTCTTCAGCAGCAGAGCTGACTTCAGAAGTTTCTGGCCACTCTTTAAGTTCACCACCCACCCCGTTCTGAAAAACCTCCTGCATGGAGACTATGTGCATAAGATCACTGAAATAGTTCATGTCAAAAAACAGGGTTGTGCTGGGTTTCTTTCTTGAACAATTCAACTCAGTTCAGTAGTCATGGGGTCAACTTAGCCATGGGGCAGGACATGTCGTCCTGCCCAGTGGTCAAGGACATAAGCAACATAAGCCAGACTTGCTAGCACAGAATCTATGAGATAACTGGAGACTTCAGAGAGAGCAGAGAGGATTTTCTGGGTCAGTAGTGCACAGGCAGGTAACTCATTCTTTTATAAGGAACCAGAGT
Organism: Fulmarus glacialis; assembly: GCF_000690835.1. NCBI lineage: Eukaryota > Metazoa > Chordata > Aves > Procellariiformes > Procellariidae > Fulmarus > Fulmarus glacialis. Next base: position 3,639 of record NW_009209868.1, read on the forward strand.
GGATAAATTGGGGCAGGTAGTGTCTCAAGATTTGTGCCATTAAAATGACTGGAATGGGCAACCGTAAAGCCTAGTCTTACTCTTTCTGCTAATTATATACGTAGTCTGCAATAATAATCCTAATATGTTACCACTTTGGACACCAGTGCAATGCTACGTTCACTGTTGAGTTTGAGCTTGCAAGCTTGTTAAAGGAAAAGAAAACAGGGCTCAAAGTCTCTTCAGCATCTACATTTACTGCTCATCTTTGGAGGGTGTATTGGAATCATATGATTGTGCTATCTTTATTTATCTGATCCATTCCTGCCTTTGAAGTGCTCCTTTCATCTGCATTTTATAATGTACTTGTCTGAAGTCAGTATATTAGAATGGACTTGTTAAGTAGATTTTATATTAAGGATTGATAGTATATGGAAATAATTTTGGATTTAAAGGATTTCAGATTTATGGGAAATTCATTATAATAAAATGATGTCTGACTTTTGTTATTGGGAACATAGAGACACAAGGTTTTCTTTTCAGGAAAATCTGTATTCCCCTAGAAATACAGTAAATGACAATGTTCTTTTACATGGCAAAGGCTCCGTCTGGGGGGCAGAGGGAAAAGGTTGGGTGGTGGTGGTTTTTTAGGCTTGTCCTTGTATGAGGGAAAATGCCACTGTTTACCTGACTAGAAATTCGGTATCATATTGATTATCCAGCATGAAACAAATTTAATTCCACCCCAGTGGAAGATAGAAAATTTTGGGAACTGTCAAGTGACTGAATGAAGCTCTGCTCTTTTTCTTGTCACAGCTTGTGTTGATTGCAGAGGGAATTGATACCCAGTGATTAAGAGAAAAATATTCTCTTCTTATGAATTTTAGAGAAAACATTTTTTGCCATTCTGTCAGTTGTTTTTTCTTATTTTTTAAACAGACTTGGGAGAGCAGGATATTAAAATGCTGAGTCTGCTTGCCTCACAAAAATAGCAAAAGCAATAGCTGCTTGTCGTATTTTCTGTTCTATCTTCTGATTGATTCTAGTCTAATACCTGCAGACAGCATAACATGAATTGAAAATAAATAGAGTTCATGTGATTATGATTCATTCCCTGCTTTCCAAGTCCACTGTAAATAAACTACATCATTTGTTATTTCTGTACGCTTGTTTTTATAACTATATCTTTCACCTTTCCCTTACTTTTCAGAAATAAGAGGTGCTCCTTTCCCATATGTCATTTAATCTTCTGAGTGGACACTGAATTTATAGAAGACCACAATCAATCTTAGCAAACCAAAATGTTGCCATTCCTTCTAACATTTAAATGCATACTTTGATTGAAAAAGTTCACCTGAACTGCTGCAATGAGGCTTCCTGACATGGAGTGATCTAGAGTCCCATAAAATTATAGGAGCCTGCTTGTATTGTTTTCGGGTTGTTATTGTTCATAATAAGTTCCTGTTGTTTGAAAAACTGATTTCTTGTATACTGGCAAGAATAATGTCCTGATATGAGGTGAGGTTGACTCATTTAGTTTGTTAAATTTATTGTGGCACATGCAGATATCACAAGTCCCTTCCTGTTTTACTTTAGAAGCTGTGAGATAAGTGACTTTCTGAAAAATCTCTGTAACCTAAAGAGCTCAGAAGATGGAAATAAGAGGAAATCCACTAGAGTTTTTACTTAATTTTAGTTTTTGAATATCCAAAAGTTGTTTACGTGTGAATAGATTTTCTAAATATGTGAAATGCCAGAGGTTATTAAGAATGGTGGTAATAACAAATCCAACAACAGGTTGGACGGCAGACAAAGTGATCGGCCATGGATTTTTGGCTCTTTAGAACTACTGTAGGACGTGCTCCAGAGTGGGAATATGATGTAGCAAAGGGTAGGACATGGTTCATTGCTATAGGTGAGGAATTCAACTCTATGATCTTGGTTCAACATATAGTCCGAGAAGACATAAGTGGTTTATTTTTAGATGATGGAAAGGTATCAGGAGAAAATTCACTATACAGTTGCCATGATTCTTGTACGTTTTCTATAGATACCTGGTAATTGCTTTTCTTTGCCACAGGATACTGGGAGAGATGGATCTCTATGGTTGTTATGAATTAGGCCTTGATATGAATGTAAAAGCAATCTTTTTAAAATTTTTTTTGATGATGCCAGAGACAATGTATCTTTTAAATATCATGAAATACGTATGCATGAAAGCATGAGCTGACACTATTATGACACAATTTTTATACCAAAATTCAGGTGATAATTCCATCTCCTCTCAGCACTGTTTATCTTCTCTCAAACTCCCACCATGAAGAGATCTGGCAAGCTCCCCAGTACAAAATGAAAAAGAAACCATATTCCTCCATTTTCCTTGTTAGTCGCCTTTTCTAATGGTTGGGAAAGGGGCCAGCATAAGGTTAATACTCCTCTTAAGTATCACTCAAATCCTGCTTGAGGATTTATGTAATACATTGGCATTCTCTAGGCTCTATATAGAGACATGCATTAACTAGAAGTACCTATGGGTGTCTGGAGGGTAAAATCTCATCTTTTTCCTACCTGCAGTGCCTGAGTTTTTCCTGAGTGCACAGACTGGGGAAAAAGCTCTGGGTCTGCTTGCACAAAAGCAAGTTTGTAAAATGCTTTTACAGTAAAACATTAGAAAATGTAAAATAAATATCCTTAAACATTCAAAGCCGTGGGGAAAATCTCTGTTCTTTTTCATCTAAATTTTTCTTTAAGGTGGTAAAACCTAAACTTTCTGAAGTTTGAAATGAATTCCAAAAGTCATTTGTGAAATGATTCTCTTCTGAGATCTCCAGGAAGTGTGCGCAGTGTGTGGATTAAATGAGAGGTTGTAATGAAGAAACCGATACATCGCACATATGGCTGTTGTGATTACAGTCATGCTCCTGACCAATCTGATAGAAGTGTCATTGCACATGAACAACTTAGAACAGTATCTTATAGAATGAAGTGGGAGAAGAAAGTTTGCTATAAGTTAGTATGGGTTGACCATTTAAAAAGACAGCTGTCTTCATACATTCGTATCCTTGGCTAGTGCTGCCCTCTAGTCTGTGCATGTGCATTTTAAGCAGGGAAAAGAAATAATCCTTTTTTAGTTTGAGTGGAGACATGAGTATGAAAGCATCTAACTCACTGTGCAGAGAAACAGTTCATTTGACATACTTTTCCAAAGTGTGCTGCTGAAAACCAATGAAATGGTGCGTAACACTTGTACTTCTTAAGGTGTTATAGAACATACAGTAAAATGTGAATTATCCAAGTTATGAAGTGAACCTTTTTGCAGTTAGTGAGTGTGGGAGAGGAGAAACTAGTTCTTCTGCAATAGTTTGAAGATTTTATTTTTATGGGGTTTTACCTGAAAAAAGGTTTGAAATAGTTCTGTTATATATATTATTTGACCTCCTAAACATTATAGAACCACCTTTAATCAGGTGACTTCATAAGTTAGAGAGACTGTATGTTTGGAAGTTCAACTATTTGTTCAAGGAAAGCAGTCCAGCTATGTCTGTCTTCTCTTCCTTTTTTGTTTCTGTCTTAAAATTTTAATATGTATCTATGCTAGAAGCATATATTTAAAGTGAAAACCCAGCTGAGAATATATATTCTTGTTTCCCTTGATCTAATTTTAAGCCATGTTATTTACTTCGGCTAAAGGCTTCTTACTAAGTTAGAGAGAAACGTAAAAATGCTCTCCAGTATCTATTTCCTGAATAAGTAGCACACAAATCACTTGATCCAGGCCCATTTTAAACACGCTTCTTTCCTAAACCAATTGCAATGATTTTGGAGATGCCAGCGGTCTGTTTCTGATACAGCAGCTTTGCACACTGTCTTGCTAGAGGGCTTTGTCCTGGGCTGGAGGGATGTTTGAAGAGAGGCAAGGTTCATTTTTATGTCCCTTCCATGTTTTGCCAATCTATTGAAATCAGCAGATTGGCAATAAAAGGTACCAAATGTAACAACAGTTTTTAATTTGTGATATGAAAATGTGATTGTAAGGAATTAGATTTAGAGTAAAAGCACACGTCATATAATTCATCAAACAGCAGCAGTGGTAACTATTTCTTGTCACTAAGTTTTAAAGTAGAAGCAGAGGCCTAGAGAAATAAAAGGCATTGTTAAAACAGATGGCCCATTGAGATGCTTGTGCTTTTTCTGTTAGAAAAAGAAGTTGTTTTTCTCCTGCTGTGCTAGTAAAAATTGCCTGGTCATTATTGCTCTGTTTAGTCTCTATAGTTTTAGCATGGAGAAAGAAATATACAGAACGCTATCTCTCTGCATGCCTGCTCTGAAGCAGCACTTTTGCTAATAGGCACTATGAAGATCTATAGTACTTTGCAATTTCAAATAGCTCTTTTGAAATTACTTTTCAAACTGTGCAGAATTTAGCTTTGGAGCACCTTCACATTCTACCTGCAGGGAAAGGTAAGGTGGCTCCTGGGGCGCATATGCGGTTCTGTGGCTGGGGGATGCGGAGCATGGATATGAACCCTGCTCTCCTCCTGGGGAGATGGGCCGCTCTGAAGGGCTTGGGCTCGTACTTCTGTTCCTCAGCGGGACATTGCTAAAAACTGCCATTTCTGGAGTATTAGGACCAAGGGCATATCAGAAATATCATTGTTATTTCCATTTCTTCCAAAGACACATGCTCTTTATGCAAATTTTTCCGTAATTTAAATAAGTTTTCCAGTGTGTTTCCATTAATACATGTGTATTTTATGCATGTATTCATAGAGAGAAGTTTTTTCTGTTATATTTGGTGTCAGCTTATGTGACTGTCTGAAATATTTCCAAGTGTGTACGATCGATCATTTCAGAATTAGCTAAAATAAAAAAAGAAGAAAGAAAAAAAGACTGTCCATTGCTAATTGCACCCTCAGTTTTACTGACTGATGTGCACTCCTTACAAAGAATAGGTGCAGGATTATTTGCAAATTTGAAAAGGGTGTTGGTTTTTTGCTATGAGTAAGAAATTTAAAATGACTTTTTAAAGAAGACTGAAAGTACATTCCACCCCAGCCCCCAAACGGCAAGCTGTTCCTTTCAGGATATTACTCAGATTTCTAGAGGCTGGATGTCTGTAATAGTTTTCCTTGCTTGCTAAAAATCTAGTGAGGCCATTGCCGTTTAAAATACTTTATTATACATTTCAAGATTGGCAATTAACATTTAAAGCGTGTTTGGAGCAGACAAAATGTTATTGTATCTGGACAATGTTCTTTGCATGTATGTTTCCTTCAATGCATCTTTATTGCCTTAATTAAAGTATTTAAACTGCTAAAAATGCTTTTTGAGTGTAGGAATGGCAATCTTTTCCACATCACACTCTGTCTAAATTGATAGCATGCTGGTGGAAGGTGTAACTTAATAAAAATTACTAACCAGATTTTTTGCCTTTTTTTCTCTTCTTAATAGCTGAAATTATCAGTAAATCCTTTTTTGGCATAACTTTTTTTTTTTCCCCCCAACCAAGGATATTTAAATAACCTACATTATTTCTCAATTAGTTTTTCCCAAGAAACAGTAATTGTCAAACTTGAATAAATTCAGCTAGGTTAAATATTTTAAAAGTAAAGTTACTTTTTTAATCTTAAAAATGAAGGCATGCTCTAAATAGAACATAAACATCCTGTTGCAAGAAGTTATCTACAATGTTCTCATGTATTAATCTGTATGAAAGAGACGTATCCCAAATAAGAATCACTCAGCTGTTACTATGGTATTCATAGTTGGATTCCGCAAAGCACTTGGATTTTAGCACTGGATGTTGGCCTCTGGGCTACTTATTTTGATGGCTAAATGGGAACTGAAGTATTCAAAAAATTTATTTCTGTTTCTGGTAAACAAAAATTGTGAATAATCAAATCATATTGATACGTATGCATGGGGAAGTGCAAGCTTTTGTAGGGTCCAGGAGAAGAACTCTTGATTCTACCTAGTTTTTAACTTTCCAGAAACTCTTACAAATTTTTTTTCTGAAAAGAACACGATCATGCTCAGCCTCTCTGATGAGGACAAGTGGCAGTGATTATGCAGACTATCAGTAAAAAGGAGGGGGCATTGCTTCAGACAATGCCGAGTAACCTGGGCATGTGAGCTTGTAAAACATGGGTGAGATTCTCTGTTGTTACTTTTAACTTAAATAAAATTAGAAGAATTCCTTTCTATTTATTGAAGGTATATCACAAATATCACTGTCGTTCTAAGAATGCCTTGCCGTATTATAGTTGTAAGTTCAGCAGTGGCAAAGCTCTTGCTAAGTATAAAAAGGGAAGTGCAGACTCTCAGGCTGTAATACTACTATGGCATGCGACATGTTTTCACAAGGAATCATTTCAGAAATCAATGACATCATGTTCATGCTTTCCACCAACTGAAAACTGGCCTATTAAATTGAGACAGAAAAACGTATGATTTTTTTTTTATTTTACAGCACAGTGGTGTCAGGAAAGTATATGCTTTATATATGCATCATATATTTCACATACTTTTATGTTTTCTTTTATTTTCTTTTAGATTATAGTCCTATTAACACATATGGATGCTGAGATCCTAAAAAGTTTGTAGTCATAAAAATAAAATCTTACCTTTTTTTTCAGTAAGGTAACCTATAGTGTGTTACAGAAATAAAAATAAAAGGAGTTTTTCACCCGAAACTGTCTTTTAATTTAATACACTTTTGCCTGGAAATTACCTTCTGTTTAAAAAAAGAAAGAAAATTAAAAAAAAAAAAAGAAAAAAAAAAAGAACTGTTCCTCAGTTGTTTGTTGCCTAGAAGTGATGTGAGGCAGGAATGAGCAAACCTGTCAAACCCAACTTTCAAGTCTTTCCTACTATTCGCGGCTTTGCTCTTCTCCTGATCTCTTATCCACTCATTCTAATGTGAAATTTTGTTGGTTTTTTTTATTATAAATGTTGTGTTGGTACTTAAACATACATTTTATTTTTTGATTTAAAGTTGAAAAATAAAACTATTGTGAAGAAATGCAGAGTTACGTATATAAGCTTGTTATATCATTAACAGCTTTCCTTGTAACATATGGGTAAAATGGATCTGAGTCATGAATGCTCTGCAGCATTCCTATGGGACAAATGGCAGTGTGCGAAGTGCCCATGGTACACATATAAAATAAATTCATACTAAATGATAGAATTTTAAGAGGCATAATATTCATTTTTGCTCTTTTGTCTTTAAATATGGGTATGATTTTTAAGTTAACCTCTCCTCTAAGAGCACTTCATCTTCAGCAAGCAGAGTTAAGTTGGAAAACACAAAGCTGGTTCAAAGAAATAACAAAGGAGAAGTGAGTGCAGTCTCAGGTAAACAACAGGCTTCAAAAAACCTCATTGCATAATTTGAATTCTTTATTTCTTGTCCAAAACATTTTCCTAAGCAATTTCAGATTGGATACCAGGATGGTGATTTGGAAAATTTAAAGTCAGCAGTAGCTTTAAATTACTGAATAATAAAAAAAACCCTAAACTCGTAATTAGATAGGTTCAGAAATGATTGACATTTTCCTTTGCTAAATATGTATCTTTGGTAACAACATTTGACTCTTAGAGTGGTTTTTTTCATAGTTAAACTTCAAAGTGTTTTGCGAAGGAGATGAGTTTCACTATACTCCTCTGTAAAATAGGGGAAGGATGGCATAGGCAGACGAAGAGACTTTCTTAGAACACTGGCAGAGCAAGGGACAAACTCAGAGGTGAGCTCCTCAGGCTGGTGCCTCCAGTCCAAAGGTGCTTTCACTACAACAATTCTGCAAGTGAAGTTTGTTTGTGTTTTGTTTTTTTTTTTTAGTTTTATTATTTCTTTAAGTGAATTGATACTCACATTTCCTGTTTTGTGACTATGCCAAATCTGAAGTTTAATTGGCATAAATTTTGCTATATAGTTTGTCCACAAATCAATCTGTATTCTTACTTGTGATTTGAGTGGTTTCTTCTGGGTGTATGTAGCACTTAAAATAAAAAATGCCTGTTTAAAGATACAGGATATTTTGCATGCATTGCAGATATGACTGTGTAATAAATACAATTGCATATGTATGCTCTCTGTGGCTACAGAAGTACATATTCACAGAATAAAAATCACAGTCAAAGGCATCCAGACTGCTTATTTTTATACTTACTGATATCCCAGGGAAAAAGGTAAAAAGCAGTTTATAAAACCTGGACAAAAGAAGGATGTAACTTTTTTTTGTACTCCCTTGGGCTGAATCTCAGCTGAAATAACTGACAGTTTTTGGACTTACCAAAGGAAATGATGAGTGAAGATAAATATCCAGATGTTTGCTGGCCAGATGTGTAAGGTTACATTTTGGAAGGCATGAATGCTCTACCTGTGTCTTCTGAGAAGGAAGTTGTAAATAGTAAACATGCTAAATTTTTATTTCTACAGTTTGGGGGGCGGGGGGAAGGGGTTCAAAGTAAAACTCTTTGTTTTGCCTTCAATCTAATGTCTTAAGAACAGCTGCAGGTTGCACATGCAAATTTGCACAGCATACAAGTGGGATTTTTTTAAAGGCCATTATGTCTGCATGGCTAACTTAACACCCTTTGTGCATTGTTTTTAATTTAGGGGAGATGCAGCTTATGGAACTGTCTTAATTTTCCAGCAGTAGGAAATAGGTGTGTCAGGTCTTTGAAAGTTTCCTATTTTCTGTTCCCATGTTTCAAGCCGCCTATTTACGACAACAAAAAATTTAAACCTTGACTTTTTCCCCTCTTTTGCCCGCCTACGTTAAGTCTCTCCCTTTCCCACCTAACACACAGATCTGCTTCTTTTCAAATAAATTGTTGGAAGCGGCTGCCTGCTCATACAGCAGCACAGCTCATCTCAGCTTGTGCTTGCTCTCAAACTTGGGAAGAGGAAAGAAAAGTCTTGTTAAAGTCAAGTAAATAACTTAGCTGCTAGGCAGTAGGAAAAATATTGGATTTGATTGTGTATTATTCCCATATGGGTAAGATACATTTAAAATTGAAAAGGAAACCAGCTCCCTTAAAACTTAAAGGGACAGATTTTCAAAAATTGGCAGCCAATTTTCGCCTATAATTGTACTTAATGTGGAAGGGATTTTCCTCTGCTGATGAGGGATAAGAGGGTCTTGCCACCAGACTAGCAGTGAGGCAGAGGAGGCCCCTTCCAGCACATAGATGTTGTTACTGGCCAGATCCTTCTCTCCTTCCTTGGGCTAAAGATCTCCCATGGCCCGCAGGGCCCTGGAGAGGCGGGTGAGGGCTGGAGCCTGCCCCAGTGCATGGGAGGTGATGAACTCATTCATGTGAACTCCCCACTCCTTTAGGAGCTCCAAAACAAGCATGTCAAGAGTGAAACTTTTTTCAAAACAAAACAAAAACCACAACAACTTTTAAACGAGGTTATCCTTCTCCTGGGCAGGCAGTGTTGCAGCATGTTCCAGCACTGCAAACTCCCTTAAATGGCATGGCCTGTAATTTTAAATGGAAACAGCCTTGAAGGGTTTTTTGTTTATTGTGCTTATGTAGACTTGTATTTGTGTTCCCATTCTGCCAGTGTGTAAACATTAGAAGACATAATAACAATATAATTACAGAAGTCCAGTCTCTTCCTCCTTAGAAAAAATAAAGAGGTTCCAGAAATCCTTGTCTCGAAGACACAGGCTGTCCAACCCCAAATTTCTTCAGTGACTTGTTCATTTCTTCCCAGTCATGTATGAGAACAAATAGGCTCTGGAGCATCACCTCTGAAGATCGGCCATTGGAAGCATGTAGAAATAGCTTGTTTCAATTTCAGTGTAATCCTCAAAACATTGCTTGGAAGTGTCATGTGCTCAGGACAAGGGAAGACATTAAAAGGTGCAAAGAAAGTGTGGAGGTATCACCTGATGCAATACTTGCTGTCACAAATCTTTGCTTATGGAGAGGGAAGGGGAGTGGTTAAAAAGAGAGAACAAGGAAGAGGGATGGAGAGGGACCATGAAGAAGTGATTATAGAAGTGGTATAATCCTGGTCCTGGGAGTTCATCTCTGCTCCTGGTACAGCTGCTGCTCCCCATTAGGAGAGAATAAATTGCCAGGCCCTGGGAAAAACCCCTTCAGCTAAAGGTTGAGTAACCAGGTGGCACTTGGAAGCTGCCCTGGTGAATCACCGCAAGCCCCCGGGAAGGCAGGGGTTCTGGACCCTGCCACCCACCTGCTCTTCCCACTCGTGGCTGCGGTTTCCTCACGCAGGTGGGGGGACGGGAGAGCGGAGTGACAAAACACGTAGTTCAGATTTGCTAGTCAAACTAGTAGTTTTTCAAGCATGTCTTGGTGGTTTATCTGCATGTTGCCGGTGTTGCCAGGTCTTGCAGTATTATCGCCTGTCTCAAGAATTTTATTTGCGGTGTTGGTTTTGAAATAATTCTGAGATTATTTTTCGTTGGCTTTGATTTTTGTGCCTATAGGACACATTTACTTCGGTTTTTTTCTGCATCTTGGAGGAGTGAAATAGTTTTTATAATAGTGGAAAGGGTGTAGACTACAGCAGTTGAAGCACTAAGAGATTTTAGATATTGCAACAATAACTGTATAGAAGGAGAAGACTAGGGCAGGCAAAGTGGGGTACGTTCAGGTAGGAAAATGCTATGGATCTGCCTGTGTGAGTGGGATATGGAAGCACCGCTGGATGTGGGGGAGAGCGTGGGGAGGGCTGGATGGAGCAGAGGAATGTGACAGAAAACAGTAGGCACTGGGGCGGTATGGAGGAATGTACACAGTCAGGATGAGTTTAGGAGGAGTGGTCTGAGGCTAAGGGAGGAAATTTATGATGGATAGATTTATGGCTACTGCATGACAAAGTTGAGGGATAATGCCCTGTCTATAGAAGCCTGCAGAAGTTTTGCTGTTAATTACAAAATGAGAGTTTGCACCAAAAATAAAGGAAAGTCCCCTTTTTATATGAGGCACTAAGAAATCCTGTATTTTTGTGTACCGCTAAAGCGAAATTTTGCCATAAAGTTTGGGCAGCCCTGTCTAGTCTGCTGAAAATACTCTAGTCGCTTCCCAATTAGTTATGCTTCAAAAGCTTATGATTATAGGCAAATATAATGATTTTTCAATGTGTAGAACTGGCAATAGTAGTTTTAGTGGATGAGTTGGGTAAAATTGTCCTCTACTCTCTGTTATAAAGGAAAAGGCAATGGCAAGTGCTAGAGGACTATATTTCTATGTATATTATGGTGGGGTTTTTGTATATTTTTTTTATCTCTTTAAAGATATCTAAGATTTTTCATTTGCTTATATTCAATAAAAGGCTGTATTAATATCTTTTAGTTACATATAGATTTATATCTATTAGTCGAGTAATACAAGCATCCCTTGGGGGGTGCGCTACTGAGTGTTAATATAATTGCTGAAAAGTTTCACACATTTTTGTAGTTGGGAATAATATCCAATATGTAGTGTCTTTTGTGTGAGGCGATAGCACAACGTTTTACGCCTTAATCACAATAATTCACAGAGCTTACTTCATCTTCCACTCTAGTAGGATATGGTTACTACCCAAATAACTTTAGGACAGGAAGTAAGAATAATACTGTAATTAACTGAAATTGCAGGGGAACTTAGGTAGTCAGAATGTAATTATGCAAGGCAGAACTCAGTCAGGAAACAGGATTAACTTTCCTGTTCTTTTGAAAAATGCCAGATGATTGCTAATATTTATAAATGGTTTTTACACATCAGCTGAATGATGATGCCTGTGACAGAGGAGCTGCCTTTAAAATTATGCTAAGCAGTTGGTTCCTCTCTGACTCAGTGATAAAGATGCTTCCTCCAGAAGCAGCTGTTAAATTTCCTTCTTGCAAGATAGATTTCCTTAACGGTGTCACATCCAAACATTGGCCCAACCCTTATTAGTTTGTCAGGACTAATTTGATTGCAGTATATCCAAAGTAAAGTCAAATTGAAAATGACTGAGTAAAACTAGTTTATTTTAGAAAAAAAAAAAAACAAAAGTGCATATTTTATGTTACGTCAGACACTGATACAGGAAAGTTCAGCATGGCAGATACTGGCTCAACAGTGAAATGCACAGTTAGAGATAACTTTCAAAGGATTACAAGACCCCTCCTAACTTTAACAGAAATTGTTTATATAACTTGTATCATCACTGAAAGTGTTTGCCATGTGCTTCAGAAGTAGCACAATAGAGGTAAAGTCATTATTAAACTGTGCCAGAAGAAACAGAAAACAGGAGTAGCTACTAAGTACTGTCAATTAAAATCCAAATGCAGGGAATGATGTCTAGTTCAGGAAGAAATTCACTGTATCTGTGATTTGCTCTAAAGAGAGCTTTGGAATGCTAATTGAAACCAAAGTATTGCAGCCCCCAAGTCTGACTCAGGTGAATGCTGTATTGGCAGCGGCTTTGAATGCTAAATATTAACAAGGTCAAATGAGCCACAGTGTAGTCCAACTGTATGCTATCGATTCCCATACACGAGCCGCAGCAACTTTAATTGTAAGCCTGGTGTTATTCTCCAGGCAAGTAATGAATTTCACTTTTGATTATTTTGTTTATTATTTATTTTTAAAATTATTTGCAGTACTTTTAAGAATTTTAAAATTAAATCATTGAATACTATGTTAAACTTTGAAACAGGTTACAGTTGTTAGCTATTTTGAGATTTGTATTTATTTTAAAGTAAAAATTCAATTTTTTTCTGCTAAATTTCTTTACTATCCATAACGGTGAATAACTCTGTGAATTCTCTATAAGCTACTAGGTTGATATACTACATTTACAGTATCATGACCATTTAATATGTTATTTTGTAAAAGAGAACATGATGCTCACACATTAATGTAAAATACTTATTTATAATACTGTAATCTGACACTTCAAGAATATTTTTCTTAATACAAACTGAAATTGTTAATTTTACACCTAATTTTACTGTATTGACTGAGTCAGTCTACGGGATAAAATCACAATAAATCCTCTGCCCTCTCAATGATCTTGAGAGATTTGTTCTGCTTTTGACATGTATATTTGTATGGAAATAAGATTTCAGTAAGCAGTAGTGTTTACATTAGATGCCTAAGTGCCAGTCTTTCTGATCAAATAGCATCCTGAACTCAAGGGCGGAGGTGCGACACTTCTCTATCTTGCTTTAAGGAAAGCTAACCGAAAGCTTACTTCTGCCTTTTTGGCTTTCCATAGTGATGAGCAGGTCAGCAGAGAGATACGAAAATTTAATCCTTCATACTCACTAAAGTATGTCTGACATCATGAGCACAATTCTGTGGTATTTCTTAGGAAAAGACTTGCCAAGACTGTAAAGAAAATGTTTTTGCAGGGAGCCTTACTTTGTCCTGACATTTATGTGAGGACACAATTCGCCATGAACCTTTTAGTCTTCCTCTTCCTTCAGAGAATAATGAAAGGAGCCTATTCATCCCGGTCTCTTGGCGTTTTCGTGGAAAAATAATAGTTCAACTGCACAGGCCCACTCCTCATCTGAAATATGAGTAAGCCCTGGAGCTGGAGCAGTCTGTGCCCACTGCATATTTCTACCAGGACGCTGGACTGTTGCCATTGTTAATAATGTTGAACCTAAAACCAGTATCCACAAATGAAAGAAACAGATAAAAATACTTACAAAAGATCAATGCTCGTAGTATAAATATACCAAAGATCACATTAGAAAAAATATGTAGGATAACTGTTTATTATTACATTAGGTTTTAAAATATTTATACTTAGAAATGGCCTTCGCTCATTTTGTAGTTGGGGAATATTCCTTTGGGAGCAATGGCAGGATGTTTTCTGTTAACCTCATTTTTTTTTTTTTTTAACTAGAAAAGGAAAACCTTTTCTAGCCAATTTTTCTTTTTTTCTCCCTGTAACTAGGTAATAAACTTGTATCTAAAAAAACACTTGCTAGAAAGTGCTGTTATCTGTTTAAAATTTACGGAAACACTGTAGTTTAATGGTACAATAACTAATGCTCAATTATAAAGGAATTCCTCCGGAAGAACAAGTCATGACTGCAAGTGCCAAATAAATCTGCTGGTGTGACATGGATAGTAAAATTTCATAACAATAGTAATCTGAGGGCTATGTTTTCAAAGCAGATTGTGTTGATAGTACTACAGCTGGCCTGGCCATGTTTGATTTGATGTGTATGTGAGGCTAATGCTGCTAAACTATTGAGGATTGAACAGGGTAACTCACTGTATATGAGGTGAAGAGTCATGAAATTATAATCCAGATTAAGTACTTCTTAAAGAAAATAAATGGTATTGTGGCTGTGGAGTTCTCAAACGCCTGTATCTTTCCTCAGATCGGTACCCCTAACTGCAGTGTTGTAACCCGTGACTGTCAAAATAAAGCAAAACACTTTTGTGATGCCCTATAAGAAAAATATTTAAAAACTGAAGGGGAGAGAGAAATGAGGAGAACCCCATTCGAAATTGGACTATTACCATATAGAATGAATTTAAAAAGTGAATCACCACAGGTGGTCTCCAGATAGTTAGACATAATATATTTGAGAGGAGTTGCAACTTCACTGCTACTGAGTTGCAAGACTGCTGCTGTGAGTAGTATTGGAGATGACAGGGAAGCAGGTAAAAGTTTTAGATTCAAAATACCCTCAGCTTCCATGTGCTTGTGGTATTCTGTTTATTAATGCTATTTTTTTTTTCCACCAATGATTCTTAAATCTTAAAAAATGAATCCTAGTGTTCTCGGATAAGGTATCTACGTTTAAGTGCTTATATTTTTACTACTACATTAAGTAGAACAAAGTATTACTCAATTTATTCTTTTAGATAAATTCAAAAGACTTTCTATTGCTGAAAGTGCTAAATACAAACCTGCAACAAAGTTGTAATGCTCCTATTTTATTACTTGTTAAGATATTTGCTTTTAAGATTTGAGAAGAAATACTGTAAACCTCTGTTACTGTTATGATTTAAGTTAATTTTTTTCAGAGCATCACAAACATTCTGGTAAAAATGCACAGCTGACTTCTTAAAGAAGTCCATTCCTCATTTATATTCTGGAAATATGATAGAGTAAAGATCCGAAGTTTTCTTACCATTTCAGATTTCCAATTAAATGAGACAGTCCTGGCAATTGAAGACATATTTTTAATGAAATAAGATGCATCGCTTTTAGGACTATAAGTTTGTTTTGCACATGAGAGGGTTTTCGTTGTTTTCATTTAATAAGTGAATCAGAAACTTTAATTTTCTAGTTGACTGAAGCGATGTGGTAAGGTTTTGTAGGAGCATGATTTGCAAGGGTATAAATTCCATACAGGGTGCATAAAATAAGATCATTTTTCATCTTTAAGAAGCTGAAGAAATGAAGGACTGGGGAATTCATGTAACACTTTTTTAGTGAATATAGGTGACTTAAGAAGCATAAATAAGAATAGTATCTCAAAGTCACTCATAATTTGGTTGCTGGAAACATTAATTCCACAGCATACCGTAGGGAGTAATTACTAGAGCAAATGGTTATTTTGCAGTGTCTTAGATATGGTGATGGCACTGACATTTTAAAACATGTGTAGAATTCAAATTTTGTTTAACATACAATTTATATAATGTTTAATCATATATTCATTTTAAATAATAAGTAATCACTCTATAGCAATACAGTAGCAAGTACCAAAACCTAGATTTTAAAATTCTAGGTATCAAAATTAATTATCAAGGTATGTAAGACTATGGAAATAGCATCATTTTGAGAGGTGACTCCACAAAGCTGACTTTTCTGTTCTAGCTGAGAGTGTGTGTGTGTGTGTGTGTATGTTGGTAAGGATTGCAATTCATGTCTATTTGAGAGCCTGGTACATTAGGACCATAGTCGAGTAGCTCTCCACTAGCTCTATGGATAAAGTGAAAAACATTTCCGTTGTTCAGACTGGAAGATTAGGTGACCTAAAGAAAAAGTACAAACATAGCTGACCTTGTGGTGGAGGAAGAAACAGGCATGGCAAAGAGAGGGCTGAATTTCTTAAGAAGATGATTCTGGTTTTCCTTACTTCTTTGGGCAAGAGACTGTGAACTGTTGCAAGGTAAGGACTGAGGACAGTTGCTGCTGTTGCCTGAGAAATTAGGGGGTCGTTTGGGTTGGAGCCTTCTTTACATGTGGAAAAGGTCAGCGGAAATGTTACTGGGGATGTGCTGAGGCTCTAGCGTTTCCCTGCTGGCTTAGGAGGGAGGGCCTTTCCCTTACTGCGCTGTGACTTGTAATGTACTTTACATCCAACCGTAGTGGAGGAAGTATGGAAAAGTCATCTTTGCAGGAAGAAATGTTTTTGAACCTGTGCACATTTAATGGATGGCTATTTTTATATGTTCATAACGTTATAAATATATGGAGTATTTTCTATTTTAAAATGTTTACTTTAGACAAATGAAAAACTTCAGACGCTATGAGGGGTAAGGCCGCTAGGGTAACAGAATGTATTGCTTCTTATAAATTCATCTTTAAAATTGAGTCATGCAACTGTTGACTTACAAACAACTTCTGATAGTCAATGTCCTGAAAACTTGAGAGCATCCCTGTTATTTTCTGTGTATCTATTAACGTCTTCAACTGTTACTAAATTATACAACTGTTGAGTTGTACATATTAAATATAACCATAAATAATGCCTAAAGATGCTAGTAGTTAATATTCTTGCCATAGTTTTTAATGCCGTGTTCAATACGTTTTTTAATTGTATTTAATTACAAAATATGAAACATTTTTTAAAATTATGTTGGCGATATCCTTAATATGGAGATATCTAGAACCAGAACCAGAGCTTTCTATTTGCAAGTCCAAAGTGAATTGTCAGTCACATTTTCAGGTCGTATCTTGGACAGTCATGGACTTCTGAATCGCTAGGCTCTACTTTTTGGTGCGATAACCTGTAAGGTGAGACAGATCAGTTCACTGAGGTAACCCAAAATATGATCAATATAATTTTCTGATTCATTGGATTGATCCCATGCTGTGATCCTGAGTCAGTATGAGAATTAAAGGAAACTATATATATCTGTGTTTGACCTGAGCACCAATTTCTGATTTTTTTTTTTTTAAAATGCTTGGATTTAAGGGAGAACATCGTACTACTTTCTCATGTCTGAAGGGAACAACCTAAGGAATACTTTTTCCCCTGAGGGACTGAAGAACATTATCTCTTCCAGAATGGCTGTGTTCTGTAGTAATTGCTCTTGTGGAATTAACTGCTGCTCATGGGGACGTCCTTAATCTCACTGCTTTTTTTCTGATAGCCATGGAAAAACAGAGCTCGTTGCAAGCTCTAAGACTATTCTGACAAAGTAGGATTAGTTTGTGTTACATTTTGCTGCCTTGGGTTTGCCGTATGCAAAAGAACTAGTTGCAAGTTAGCTTGGGTGATTCTACCCAACCTGTGGTCACCTGGGAAAGTCTTCACACTTGGTGGCTTTTATCTCATATTGCTTTAAGCAGGAATTAGTCTGTCCACCAAGGACACAGAACATATGCACCCTCTGAAAGCATATTGTGCTGTTTCACTGCCCATGGAAGAGCTTAACTGTGGATTAGGAGAACAACATACCTTAAAGCAACTTTCAAAATTCGTGTTGCACAGAATAATGATTAAGTTTTTGGGAATGGTTTTAATTAATGGTGGCAGATACATAATTGCTAATATTCTCTTTGTAAAGGTAAGCATGATTCAAAAATTTATAGTTTTATAAAAAGTTTTGTATGTGTGAAATGGCTCGAAAGAGAGAAAAATATGGTTTTGTACAGCATGAATGTTATTTTACTACTGCCACGTTCTGACTCAATAGCAACACATGCATATATTTTTGAATGAAAGACTTTTCCAGTTGCTCAGTGTTCAGGATGAATTTATTATGAAATATTTAAGTGCCATTAATGTTCCTTTTGAGCAAAATAACAGCTTTTGTGGGGGGTCAGTGTTCATTCAACTTTTTTCCTTACTCTCAAAATTGTCCATCCTGTGAAGGATTTGTTTCATTGGTCTATTCTCCTACTGGCCAAAAAAAAGAGCAGCAAATTCTAATTTAAGACAGGTTAACCCCCACTTCTATACACAGTAAACGGACGTGACAGGGACAAAACCTTCATTCCCTCTATCTGTCTTATTAGAGTTTGGAAGCAGTAGTCTTTAGTTTAATAAAGGCCTTGTCCTCCAGCTGGATTTGTGAAGGGAAATGCTCCCACACAGAGCTGATTGAAACTAATGCTTCTTTTATGTGAACATGTTATACCTATCTAGACCTTATGGCACTTGATACAGTGAATGCAATCTACTAGTCATCAGTATTTTATAAAAGTGAACAATTTAGTCTGTGATGTCTTAATACCCTGTCATATTACAAGCTTCTATTTATCATTTAAATAATTTGCATTGTATGGTCCTCGTGGTTTCTTTACGCTGTTGACTTCTATATTCACTTTAGAACTTGATTTAAATTCCTTATGCCTTTTGCAGTACATTACCAATAAATGCTTCTTGCACATTGTTCAGTTTATAGCAGAGAATATTACTTTTTTATTGGTAATTGCACAGCAGATTATTATGTGGTGAAAAAAAATCCATTCTTTTCCTAAGGCATAAAACCAAGTTCCTGTCTGTTTTGCGGATGTTAAAAATCCCTTGACACTCAAAGGAGAAGAGTGGGAGTATTAACTCTCAGGAACCCTTGGCTGAGTAGCCATGAAAAGAGTCTTTCTCCTCCCAGCACAGGGGACTAAGCTTGTTAGGAATGCTTACTGTGAAAGAAACACTTTATGTAATCTTAATAAATAGAATAAATTTAAGAGCATTTTCTTTAGCAGGAGGGGAGGAGTGGGAACAAGTTCAACTTTTTACGTTATTAAGAAATATACAGAGTAGGACAGATTATCTGAGGATTTGTCCAAGCTTCTAAGCATGAACTGCTTTGGGAAAAATGACTGTAAAAATAATTTTCCGTACCTATTTTTAATATTTGATAACTTCAGTGGAAAAAAATTGTCATTATTCTCCCTCATCCAAAAGATATATGCAATAAATAGCCAAGCCACTTGCACTGTATAGGTCAGAAGGGCCTTGGAAGTAACTTTTAACAAGGTAGCAAAGAATCTCTTAATTATTAGAAATGACAGGAGTTTTTCAGTCAGGGTGACCGCTCCACATACCCAAATAATATTAGTGACTGGCACATAAAAATAAAGGGTCTTGCACTGTAATTCAGTATAATCAGAGCCTCTATAATGCTTTTATTAGTTTGCCTTGCAGACTTTTTACAGATTTTGCAGATCTGCAAACTTTTACGAATATGTAAAGGTACAACCTCACCGGCTACAAGAGTCAAGCCTTTAGAAACCCGGAGCGGTTCTTGGAGGTGTGAGTTATCTCGGCTGACACAGGTCTGGCAGATAGCAGGAGACGGGGCTACCGTGCCTAGGGGAATTGCTGGCCGCCCTCGCTCGAGCCGAGGGCTTTGTGTGCGCCGGTTGTTAAGACAAACAGGGAAAGCGAGTGCCAAGAGAGACCGCCCCGCAGAGCTGCGGATAGATGTTATTATTTTTAAGAAGAAGCCCTCTGGTGATATAACAGGGCTGACCCTGTTAGCGGAGGCTTCATAAATCTTTCTCAAGTGAAAGTTCCTGGCCGCGCAGGTTGGAGGGCAGACAAAAGAATCAAAAGAGCCAGGATGTGAAGTCTCTGTACTGTACACGTGAGGGCTGCCTATGGGACTCTGCAATAATACAACAATAGCCAAGATTGCAAGGCACAGCTTCAGTTCACTGCCTGCTTTCAACTGCTTCTAATAACAGTTTTAATTTTAGATTCTTCACGGACTTCTGCATAAAATCTTAAAGCCGTAACGATTCTCTACCAGGAAAAAAAGAATTAAATACCATTGAAATCTCAGCTTAGAAAACTCTCTCATTTCTCTCTTAGCAATATAGTAATAATTAAATATGGTGATTAGAATGGAAAACATAAAAAGATAAAGTGGCTAGAATATAAATGTGTTTGATTCACATTGACTTTCCACATATTTGCCGTGCTGTGATGAAAAGAACTTTGTATAATGTTATTATCTGTCAACCTGCAGGAGACCTTTTTATCTTGTTATCTTCTGCTAGTCATTGCAGTTAGATGCTTTGCAGTACAGGACTTTCTCAAAGCTGACTGAAGAAGCCTCCTTGGAGCATACTGATGACATGCCAGTCTCACAGTCCAGAATGAAACTGAGAAACTTTCTTTGTGGTTAATACTTGCACCTGTTCAAACATGATATATGTATATGGAATATACATAGCCTCTCTTACTTCATCAGTACTGAAGCCGTGGGCCTTGGTGTTTGCCAGCTGTGTACTGGTGACCCTGCAAATGGAATAGACACTTTTCAGGTCCAAAAATCACAAGACTTCTGCCATTTCAGCTAACCGGGCTTATAGTAGCAGTTAAGCGGTTTTGCATTGCAGCAGGTATTAGAGATGACATAATCCCTAATTCCGGGCTGCGCCTGAAGCTTTTCTTTTATCCCTCTGTGCAGTTGTGCATAAACAGTTGGAAATTAATTGTGTTACCCTGGAATCCATATTTCTTGTGCAAGAAGAAAGGGAAGGGCGGAGAAGTGAAAGTATAATATTTAGACAAGTATGCAGGGCCAACTTTAAGGCCATTTGAACTGAATAGGGAGACTCTTACATTTTTCTACTTGGAGCTGGGACAGGAGGAGAATGTATGTTGGTAGAGTTTATGTGCTTTAGTATTTCTAGGGCAAGTTTTCCTTTATTTGCTATTTTAACATTTCAGCATACCATCATTCATTCCCCCAAGTGGAAAATTTACGGAGGGTGAAACATAATGAAAACAAATGAGCAAGTCTTGATTGGCTTTGCAATTTACGTAAAATGTTGGCAAGAGCTTTGATTAAGAGTTCAAACTCACACAGGCTTAATCAAAAAGAAATTAAAATCCTATAAAAAGGCTGCTCAGGATTCCCTTACAGAAACCAGAATTGTCAGCAAGAAGTAATTTTGTGTGTGTATATCAAGACCAGGAGAAAGGAATGGAAAATAGAGCATAATGGGCAGTTGAAGTGTAATTAACACATGTACATCAGTGTACTCCCAGAAAATATGATAAATTATACATGCTGTAGAGCTGCGAGCTCTACAATACAACAAATGGGGCAATACTATCCAGTGGAAGACCCAGCCTGATCTGGTTGACAGGGAAGGGTGCAGCCTCATGACATGAGCCGGGAATGAATGAGGACAACCCTAACAGCTGATAATGGGTGGACTTAATGTTTCTCCGCAGTAAATCTGCCCGGACTTTATCTCCTTATGTTATAACCTATGCTCTTTTGTTCAATAGTTCAGGAAATTCTTACTGTACACGTTGGAAATTTTTAGGCACACATTATACCTAAACAAAATCAGACTATGTTATTCTCCGTATGTCTCAGTTATCATTCCCATTATCCATCATCAGGAATGCAAGTTGTAGATTGCAGTGCATTTTAATTACATACCAGGAAAGAAATGGAAAAATAGTCTAGTAAGTTCAGAACGGAAGAAAAAAATGGAGAAAATAGGAAAAATCTGAAAAGAGTTAACGCTGATTTGACAGAAGGATTCTCTGCATTAAAGATTTAGCCAGTCCCATTCTTTTACACAATCTTTTACAGCTTAGCAGACTGGAGAAATGTGATTTTTAAAATGAAAGATAGCGTATCAGGAAAAGACCTTCATTATTTCACAAGTGAAAACTGAATTATTTATGTTAATCGTTGTTGGTATTTTATTATTGTGGCCTGAGCCACCTATTTTATAGCAAATTTCACAATGGTGTAGATCTGAAAAGAATTTGGCCCAATAATTCTCATTGTAGATGCCCTGACACTCCTGTGCTTTCCAGTCTTTACCAAATGAAAAAAATCCACTCTTTCGAGCATGTGGATTTATGTAGGTCAGTAAGAAGCAAAATGAGCAAGGTCTATATTCTTGATTACTGATGTTCACCAAAACTTTTGAACTTAATTACGGAATTTTTAAATGGAAAATAAACCCCAATAATTTCACTAGGAGCATGTTATTACTAGGACAACTAATCATTTCCCTTTTGAGGGTGTAAGCCTTTAATGTGTCTGAAGCTATTTTGTATTTTTGGCAGGTATTTCATAATTGTAATTAAATTTGAAATATGCCAAATGTATGATCCCAATGGACTCTGGGCAGACAATAGCTTATAGCAAATAGGAGAAAATCAAGGTCCTACATATTGGCATGTGTGTTGCTGCCGTACTAGGAGATCTTTATTTTAGCCAGCTACAGACCTTTTGTATTATGGGGAGAGTAATCAATAAATTGTGTGCTAGTAACAACTGTTCCATGTATCACATCATATTTCTGTATTTCAATACCCAGCAAGGGTAGAGGGTCCTCATGTTTTATTATACTGAACTGTACCTGTTCAGTTCTTAAAGCCAGGTTAGGAAGAGTTGTTTTCCAATTCATAGTAATTGCAACAACAAAAAAATCACTTCCTTCTGTCAAAGGGGAACAAAGCAAGGCATTGAACAGAAAACTCCATTTACCCAACATTCTCACTTCCGCAGTGTCTGTGGCCTTACTAAGGAATTGCAAGTTGTGCAAAATAAACAAACTGCATTCCTTGTAAGAAATCGTCATGAGTAAACTACTCAGATGATGGTTAGTCATAGTCCCTTAAAAAAAGTCAAAGGTGCTTTTGACAATAACAGTTTAGATGTTTTAACATCGGGGCCTGAAATACCTAGACTGATTTAGCAGGAAACTGTTCTGACTTTTTTTTTTTTTTTTAGTTAAGAAGGGATTCAATGTACAAGCCCTCAGTTTATATTGTAGGCTGTAGATACCAGACATGAATGCATATACTGTGCATGTGATTCTGCAAAATACATTGACTCTTTAAATCCTGCAAAAAATGGGCATGGCCCATCATCAGCTTTCAAGGACACATTCATTTAGTAAGTGTTTGGAAAATACCAGATATGTCAAGTCTCGCTTTGACAACAAGTTTCTTGGAGATGCTCAATACTTTGTTTATGACTAAAACGGTGAGGTTAGAAGAAGGAACCATAACAAATGCAGAATAAAATGGCTTTTGATATGCTTTCTATCTTTTAGGTAGTCAGTATAAAGAGTTGAATGAAGAAAGAGACCATCTTGAGTTAATCAGAGTAATTGCTGGAGATTAAATACTGTTGTACACAAGTAATTTTTTATTAAAACTGATTTGAGAGAGTCTGCATTTAATATAAAAAGCAGGCTTTTCTGCTGGCATGGGAGTGAGAACAGCAGTGTGATCTGTGATGACAGCACGTGACATGTCCAGTGTCCTAGGATCCAATGGTTGTTTTGCTTGGCCAGCTTTGTACAGCAAATTCCATAGGATTTTGTCCCCCATTGACTGTGCTGGTGACAAGATCTGAAGTCACTCAGCAGACAGAAAATCAGCAGCTATTCGGCATATTGCTTGCATGTGCTTGACTCTACTGTTCTCTGTAAGGTTTATTAGCTGCTTTCATTATTTTTTGTAGTAAGCATTGCACTTTCTGATCCAGAACAAGCTTAGACAGCAATAAAAAGTGATTTTGTGCTGCTTTTTACAGTTTTAACTGTGTTTAAAAGTAGAAGCACATGACAGTTTATTGAGTTGCATTGATTTTAATGAGTTTTCAACAGCTCATCTTGGATTTTTTTTTTTAAAAAAGGTTGCAATTCCAATGTGAAATTTCCTCCCTAAAGCATCTCAGTTAGTTGTTCAGATTACACTGTAAAATGAGAGATTTCCTTTTTCTTCTTTACTGGCGAAAGTTGGCATACTGTTTGTTTCTCAGTATTTGAAAAAATTGCTCAAACAAATACCCGTGTTTGTTGAAGACAATTTCCAATTGTGTTTACTGGAGCTTCTATGTGCTCACCTGTGAAAAAGAGACAGAGAACTGGAGTTGAATTCTCACCCATTAGTGAACGAAATTCCTTTTTGAGCTGTACAGTGATTTGTATGCAATGTTTTTCTATGGCCCTTACAACTAGAATATCTCATTACCTCACAAATGATATTAAATATTTCCTCCCGAGGGGGTATTTTCTTTTCACAGTTCCATTTGCAAACATCAGTGTAAAAAAAAAATTATATATATTTAAATACGTCTTTCATTTTAGTGTTTTGTTGAAAGAATTTTAACAGACAAAACCAATTTAATTATATATTTTGTCTTTATTAACAAAAAGCATGCTATTAGGAAACTGAGAAACATTTTAAAGTACCATTCGTCTCCGTTGTACTGATCCTTATTTTAATTTTTGTGTAAAAAGCTGCTGTCAAGAGAGGGCATATGTATACCAGTTAGATCGAAGTTGTTTTTTCAGTAAGCAGTAATTCATGAATGCCACTCAAAAATGACCAATTTGACTTTGCAATGACAAAGAATGTCAAGAGTTTTCTTACCATGGAAGGCCCAGGCATTATTTTTGTGTTGCATGTTTTGGTGCCCCGTCTGTATCAGTGGCACATTACTGTCACCTTTAAATCTTGCACAACTGTTTTCCAAAACATGCTTTTCTGCGGGAAAGGAAGCCGCCTTTTCTCTTGCGTATTTACTGGCTGTGGTGAGAGGCAGCAAACAAGTGCTGGGAGTTAATCTACTCCTCCCACTCACCCCTTCCCCAACAACAAAAAACCCATATATTTCTTTTATCCCCTCTTCCACTGACTCAACATAATCTGTAGGAACACTTATAATTACTCATAGCTGATTTCTTCATAAGGAAACTTGGCTATGGGTAAGCCCATAGTAGTGTTCAAAGGGAGAAGTGTGTATCTACATGCAGATTTTTTAGGTGTCTAGGTTGACTTTTAACAGTCTGACACTTTGTCAAATGATAAATGAGCTGAGAGTGGTCACCAAACGACAGACACGTGCATAAACAAATATTTGTTCAAGGAATTAAAATTAAAAAAAAAAAAATTAAAAGCATGCCAGAATGCAGGGTACCTTTAATGTGAATATATATACACATTTCTTTCATGATTTTCAGTCAAATTATGTATTGTCCAATCTATCTTCCTTTCTCCTTTGTACAAGATCTTTGGCTGCACTTCTGTGATGAGTTTCAAGAGGTGGTTCTATTATTTTTTTTGTCGGTCTTTAAGTATGCAAAATGCTGAAGTTATTAGCTCTTCTACAAGGACAAGCAATTAAAATCTCAAGATGCATTTTGGATGAAGTCTGGATTCACAGTCCTACCCAGGACTGGATAGGATTCACGATCCAGGGATCCCTGCACCTACACAGGTGTTACTGTTTGCACTGCAACACCTCTTGCTATCACACCAGAGAAGAGCAGGTCAGTCTTCTATATCCAACAGGATGACTTAAGCACTTTAAGCAGCAGCCTTTCAGGTGAGGGATCCTGCTCTCCCATCTAAGGCACAGATCTTGAGACCGCAGGGAAATGCTAAATCATGAGATAGGCAGGGTTTGAAAACTGCTTGTTTGAAGTTTACTTTCAGTTATCTTAAGTTCAGAACAGTGCCTGCCCTTCTGGACACCCATACCTTTCCCTACGCACGTG
>NW_009209868.1:29299-61693 GCF_000690835.1 Fulmarus glacialis
TAGAAGCACTCTCTGAGCTTCATGCCTGACTTCTAAGTGTTTCTGTGCTCACTGTTGTTAGGACTGTATTTTTATAACTGGGTCCAAATGCTATCCATGCTGGGAAAAGCAGGGGTTAAAAGGAAGACTAAACAGATGACAGAGCCAAGGATGACAGTCCCACTTCTCCTCTTGTTTTACAATCCCAGCCAAAAACTAACCCAGTGAGCTGAATTACCCTGCTGAGTGTTGTCGTGAGTGCCAGAGTGAGCAGGAGCGTGTGTGGGTGTACAGGAGAGGAAGAGCAGCCGAAGAGGGACGTGTGATCGCCGCTTTGGTTAGAGCAAACTACCAGATGGGATTTGCCGTGTGGTCCTGGAGCTCTGTTCCCCTTCCCACAGAAAACATTTCCTTTCCGTGTCTCCAGATGCAAACTGACTTCAAGGCCTTTCCACTTAGGGTGAATCCAGCGCAGCCAGGGTGGCACAAGGGAAATCCCTGTGGGGTTGGATTTGGCAGATTTGCATGTCCCTCTGTAAATCCCCATATTTCCATTATTTTTGATGGATGCACACTATTCCGCGCTGCCAGGGGAATCACCAGGTCTGCAGACAGAGCTCTCGGCTTTCCATTGCTGCAGCAGGTGAGTGCTCACCCCAGGTAGCACTAGCAGAGGTGAAACGTCGCCACCTCCTTCCAGGGCTGTGGAGGAGGCCAGGTTGGAAGGAAATCTGTCTTAGGCTTTTGAGAGGGGCTGAACCAGTCTGTAGCTGAACCAAAGCTGATAAGAAGCTGTCAGTCCACAGGGCTGGTAGGAAGAGGGGGTGAAAGTAGCGGCTGGCAGGAGCTCTAGGAGAGGCGGGAGTTTCCCACATACCCAAATGTCTTTCTAATTTTCTCCTGCTTCGCATTTCTTCCAAGATGCAGTTTCACTGGTTGCTAAGCATTTTCCACACAATTTCATTTGCTTTTTTATTATTTGGCTTTTGAGTGAGGAAGTAGGGGGTGGGTTGGGTGGGGTTTTTTCTGTTGTTTGTTTTCTGTCAGAAAAAACTTCAGTGACTGTCCTGTTACTCCATCAAAAATGTGCCACTGGGGCTTTAATCGCCTACCAGAGGGGAAGAGAGAGGAGTTCAGAATAAAAGCTCCATTGATAAATGGCAGCTCTGATAGTGTGTTGCCACTTTCTCTTATCCTTAGTATGCTGCTGCAGAGTCAGCAGTTTTGGTGATGTTTGACTGTTGTAAGTTTGTGTGAAACTTTTGGACAAGATGATTTTTAATACATCAGCTACATAAAATTTGTTGAAGTCTGATTTCTGTCCTGGCTTAAAATCACTTTTATCTTAAAACCACTCTGAACTAGATTGGTCCAATACTTTTTTAGGAGTCTATGTGAATCTGAAATGAAACAACGGAGCGTGATATCCTGGGATGATAGTTTGTCTTAGATAAAAAAAAAAATTAATTATGTAGGAGGCAGAATGTTGACTTGCCATTTCATCCAATCTAAAATTTTAAGAATGGAAGGAATAACCTCTGGCCAGGCCCAGAAAACATCACCAGATACTGGTACCCTCATACATTGTCACTGTTTCATTTTCTAAAACTGTTTTCTGCTTTACCTCTCAAAGTAGCAGAAGCACTTAGTTTGTTTGCTGGATGTTTGTATTTTAAATCCTTGATGTAAAATTAAGCTTAACAGAATGCAGAAAGTAGCCTCGAATAGGACTCGGAAGATGTGTAAGTAGCTGAAATTATTTCACATTTGAAATATATCAGTGAAGAATTAAAGAAGTGTAAAATGAATCTTGCTTTGTTTCAGCAGAAATCCTTTTTCAGCAGATTGTGGTTTAATTCCGCCCCCCTCCCCCCCCTCCCCGATCATTTAAGCACAATAAGTGTTTAACTTTAGATTTCTAGTATGTACTGTTGCTATGTTCATTCCCATAACATATGAGAAAAGCCTCCTCATAAACTTACAATATGTATTTCTAGTGGCGCAGCAGGATAGAATAAATATATCTGCTTTTCGTTAGCAATGTCTCTACTAGCTGCTTGAAAAAATTCGTAATATAAAGACACTCAGATGGGAAATGAATATTTTATTTTATCTATTTGTTTTTAATTTAAAGTTGAAAAGGAAAGTGAAGCTTTTTCTGTCCATAATAAGTTCAGATTTCCTAGAAGGACACGCTGATTCTTTTGCACTTATCTTTCAATTTTGTATTCAATAACTCTTCCAAAACACAATACATCACAAAATAGTATTTATACAAAACATCGTAAAACCCTTTCCTTTACAACCAGGTATTTGTTATTTCTGAGTAGTCCAAAACCAGAGACTTGAGCAATATCCTTCCTAGGAAGACAGGGTCTCTGGTATAGCCACATGTAAGCATTGAAAGGTCTTCTGTTTCAAGCCTCTGCTTGCTTTTAAATCACTCTAATCTCTGCTGCTAAAGTCACGAAGTAATGAACGTTGTTTGGTGCTGACTGGTGGATTTTGGAGACAGCCAGAATGCTGTGATGCTCTAGAAGACATAATTAGGGGTCAGACTAGAGAAAATCTTGCAAAAAGCTTTTGAGCCATTCAGATTTGAGAAGAATTGTGTTTTCTTACGTCAGTCAGCAGAGCCTGATGGCCTGTGCCATCCCCAGAGCTGTGTCCCTTCAGATGATACACAAAGTAAGTGTCCTCTCTTCCGAGTAGCGTGAAATTTCAGTTTGTCATGTTTGTACTCCCAGCAAAACGACCAAGTGTTTAATTGCTAATCCAGACTGGTTTTACTCTTCCACACCAGATATCTAGGGCTATTTTTGCCAGCCCCTGAAACGCCTCCTGTGTTTTGGCAGAGGAAGTCTGTACTGCACAATCTGCTGAAAAAAAAGTCCAGCTCCTTTCATTTTCCTGGGAGTCTCTGGGGTGGCACGTGTCCTCACAGAAGGGCTGGAGGACTGGGCCAGAAATCCCACCACTCTGGAAAGATGCTGGAGGAACAGGCTGTGAGGACAAGGAGGGTCTCCTGGGAACGGCAGCGTTGGGCCCCTCTGGGCTAGGGGCTTTTCCCACTGCCCAGGGTACCTGTTTGGAGGAGCCTGTGTTTTCAAAGTTTCTTCCCACTTGA
This sequence comes from Fulmarus glacialis, assembly GCF_000690835.1. Classification (NCBI taxonomy): domain Eukaryota; kingdom Metazoa; phylum Chordata; class Aves; order Procellariiformes; family Procellariidae; genus Fulmarus; species Fulmarus glacialis. Next base: position 32,406 of record NW_009209868.1, read on the forward strand.
CCCTAGGTATAAAATGTTTTTCTGTTGCCTGATTAGGGGAAAGGCTGCAGCAGGGGGGAAAAAAGAAAAAGAGAGTCAGACTTCGTTCTGTATGCAGTGGATTATCTGTGACTTTGGGGAGGACAGTGCATGCCCAGCCCTATTTCCAGGGTGTTTCCAGCCACACCAAGTACGTTCTAGAGGAGCCCCAGGAGCACAGTACTTTGCAGGAACAGGATGTATTTATTTGCCAAGGTGTGGATTTAGAGACTGATTGCATCAGAAAATCTTGGGCTTGACCTTGGGTTACATATATGTAATTTGTGTATGTATCCACACAATATATATACATTCGTGTTACCTGTGTGCATATAACATGTACAGTTCCTGTGATTTGCATTATCTATTTCAGGATAAGACAACATTGAGCCAGTGTCACTATTTTTCTCTTACATGAAACTTAAATTTTTGGTAGTACTGCTTGATTGATTCCAGCTATAGCCAATTTGGCAAATAAAAAGTAAATTTTTGAGTTTTTTAAGCAAGCCCATAGAAACAATGTTGAGAAAGGAAATTGTATCTGGCAAGTTAAAGCAGCCTGGATCACCATTCTTTACTTCACTACAACATACACCCACACGAACTTTGAACTCCATTGCATCCTAAGTTCCTGCTGGCTGCATTTCTAAAGATTCAAAGTATTTCTAATAAAAAAGTCGTCAGCCAGGTTTTCCCTCAGAGTTCTGAAATAGGTGGTGTGACCTGTAGTTACCAGTTTCCAAAATTAATGGATGAATCATAAGAAGACATACGTTATTCTTGTTTATAATTTGAAAATCTTGGCCCTTGTGTTTAGGAATGTCTTTTTTTTTTTTTTTTTCTTCTTCTTCTCCTCCTCTCTCCATTATTCAGAATTTCATTATTATAAATGTGGGAAAAGTTCCTAGTGGGAAAAGAATGCTGCAGACACACACACAGATCCCAAAGCCAGCCCCCACATTGCAATTTTCCTATTGCCTCACATCTGGAATGTGTAACTTGCAAACTCAACCATAACAAGAATTATGGTTGAGCAAGTTAGAAAGTTTGCAGTTGATGAGGAGAGGAGTAAAGTTGACCCTGATAAGGACATTTTTTTTCTTTACATGAAGCCACATCTTTTTTTCTTAAAGGAAAAGAAAAAGAAAATACATGCTAACTTTTAGCCTAAACCCAGGAAGTTAAAACCCTGCTAATGAGAGCTCAAGCTCACACAGCTGGCTTCTAATCAGGATTGACTGTACTCCACATTGTCTTGCACATAAATCCAGTTTTTTTTTGTTCTTCTTCTTTTAAACAATCATCTGTACATTGCAGCTGGGACATGGTGATTTTTTCAGTTCATAGTTCGTAGCTCATATTTAGTGAATAGTATAGTGAAGGGTAGGTTGACAAAGGAGTATTGGATTGGAGATTTCAACTTTATCTTCCATTAGTCATAATTCAGAATTTCTGTAGTAATACTTGGATGAAGTAAAATATGAACAAAGTCAAAACAATATACTTCACGTAGAATGATTTTATATTTCAAAGTGTGCTAAAATCAGCAGCACACAAAATAACAGGTTTAATCTATCCCTGGTATAACTCAACTGAACTCAGTGAATGTACTCCATAGATGATTTCCTCCTTTCATCATTTCTAGTTGGACCATCAAGAATTATTGTATTTATTGTTATTATCTTTGCAAACCTGATATCTCTGAAATCCTGATTATCTAGAGATTTTGTGCAAATTGACAAAATGTAATTCATTACAGGTGTCTAAATGTGAGTTCACATTCCCATGAGCTATGCAAGAATGTATAAAAAGTGTGAATCTACAGTTGCACAGTATTTTTTTATCTTCTCTAACTTACTTCAATAGCTAAACTCTAACAGAGTTTATAAACATCCATTACAGGATGACCTGAGCCTGATTCAACAATCTTACAGTCTCTGTCAAAAAAAAAAAAAAAAAAGATCAAATTTCCATAGTCGAAGTTATGGATGGAAAAATTACACAAAAATTCCGTGAGATCATAACCACCAAGTTATAAGATTATGATTCTGTTTTCAAGGCTGATATTGCCAAGTAGATATTTGAGTCTTGCCAGAGGTATATTCCATCCTGCATGAGTAAAGAAATGGAAGATCTGCAGGCTGACAGAAATGAAGCAAAAAGCTTGCTAAAGAAGTGTAGAACAGTAGAAAATTTTCACGATGAACCCCTAACAAAAGTTAGGGGAAAGTCAGGAAGTTATGATTCAATAAACCTGCGAAGACCTGCTGCATTTCGAAATTATAGGAACTGGGGAGGTATTAACTGAAAGGTTTGATTCCATAAATATAACAATGATTATTATAATCAAGAAATATAATCAAGAAAAGGGAAAAGAAGAGTTGGATCAATATCAAGCCACAGTGAACACTGAGGGATACAGAAGCAAAGTTTTATGGCCTCACTAATACTGAAGACGAATAAATTTTTACAGATTAAGATCTCCACAGGTACAGTCTAATCTTTCTATTAACTGGTGATGAATTTACATGAGTTATTTGGTAAAAAAATGAAACGATTCCTGACTACTCCAGCTAGACGCATAACATGTGTTAGGCACACTTCTTTCAGATGTGTGCAATGAAAGCATCATTCATGGAATTGCTCCCCAACAGGAGTAAGCTATCCTGAGAGCTTAAATCCTCTCACTCCCGAAGTGATCAGATCAGTATGAAGCATGATTGAACCATTCTCCCTATCTGTTCCCATTGCCGATCTGTAAGAGAATGCTGGAAAATATGGGTGGACATAAGATTAGCATATCAAATGCACACTGGAATTTGCTCATCATCTGAAGTTGAAAACGTCAGGTGTTCAGCTTAAAGATGTGCATAACGAACAACTCCCTTCGGTGAGAAACACTGTATCTTTTTCAAAATAAGTTAAGCTCATTAGCGACCTCCTAAAGAAATGCAATATATTATATTAACCTGGCTGTCACTTCCTTTCAATAGCTCAGTTTCCAGATTTTTCTCATGTCTTACAAATTCACTGATTTTTATACTTGATGGTGTAGTCTTGGTGTTGTTTTTTTCCAGTTTAACTGCACAGAGGCAGCTAAATGATTTAACAAGGACAATATTGACTGTGCAGTAAACTTGGCCAAAATGAAAGTCATTGCACTCATGGATGCCTAAAATGATTGACTGCAAAGCAGGTGCCCTGAATGGTACAAATTTCAAGTAATTTGATTTCCAGGTACTGAATCTGACACTTGGCATCTAAACAAATCTGTTGTAACTGTAAGCAAGATGGTGAAATGAAGGCATTTCCCTTTTCACCAGGTTTCCTCTTCACTACTTGCAGGCAGGTTGTTGTCTTTTAGAAATCTAAAACTGGTTTGTGCTGACAAAGGGGTTGAAAGCCATTAGTAATACTGGCTGCGCTTACCTTCCCAGCGTACTGCAGAAATGGAGTCAAGCTTCTTCTGAATCCTACAGAGGATCTGGCTTTCCCAGCTCAGTATAAGCACATGATGTGGGGTTTGAAACAGCAGCTTCAGCATTTCACTGTGCTCTTGCTGTATGCCCCAATAACCAGGGAGTAAAAAACCCAAAGGAATCTATATCCTAAAAGACTTGGTACTTTCCATATATTTGACAGCCCTTTCCTGATGGCAGAAATTAGTTGCCTTACAAAAACAAAACAAAACAAACAAAAAAAAGTGCCACCAAACAAAAAACCTAATACTTACAGATTGTTTTCCATTTTAAAAATTTAGATCTGATGACATAATATTACCAACATATCAGTAATTGTCTATGTTTAAATATACGTGCATAGATAATGTGATACAGATGACACATATTTGAATATAAATTGTTTATTGCCAAATATAGTACCTTATCACATAAGAGCAAATAAAATATCCAAAATGCTTACCTAAAACTTAATAAAAACTTTCATTTTCTGTACTGCATTTTCATATTATGCTTGACATAGTGGAAAAACAGTTTTCTCCTAAAAACAGTTTTCTCCTAAAAACTGGTGAGATTAGGCTCTGCACCCATCGGGGCTGATGTCCTTCCATCAAATCCATCGTTAGCTTTAGCACGGGCTTGTGGACAGAATTTCACAACTGGACTGGAGCAAATTTTACATTTTTAGCACTTAAATTGATGCTTTGAACCTGAAGGATGCATAGGGATCGCAGGCCCATATGGAAGCATCGTAAGATTTACAGAAGCAGTTCCTAACATGTACATCTAGTTCATGTAAGATACAAGTAGTGTTCATATTTTATTAGTTACCATACTTCCTCATCCAAAATGTTTAGATCATTATTTAGATTGTAGCATTGTTAGATTGCTTTTAGTTTTAATTTTTGATTTAACTTATACAACTTGGCTGATTGCAGGGAATATAAATTGGTTTACATTAGAATGGATGACATTAAATATGTGTGACTGAACCTTAAAAAATTACTTTCTTTAAACGTTTTGTTTGTTTATTTGGTTGGGTTTTAGTCGAATTAAAGAGTTGAGTAAGTTTTCTGTTAACCTTTGTCAAGGTTCTTTGAGATTTGTGTGTCCTGAGTTTGAATTCAGGTGTGGAGCCAATACATTGAGGTGTGCTTGGACCCATATTGCTCAGAGGTAATTGCTGGTGTAGCAGCAGCACTATGTTGTGACACAGAAAGCAGATTTTGCTATTAGTAGGTTCCAATACTGCGCTATTACTAAATCTCATCATTTTAATACAGCTGACACAATAATTGTAGTTTTACTTAAGCCTTACCCCTTGGTCCTACTGAATACCGAAGAAAAAACCTTCAGTCTCAATAGAAATATTTTTAAACAGTAAATTTCTAGACTTTGTGATTTCAGTAAAAAACCCCCTCAAGTGCATTATACACATTATACACATTCTGAAATCAAAAGGAAAATTGTCACAACCCCAAATTTGTTGTTGCTTTTTAATCTCATTGATTTAGTGTAATGTTTGTGGGTCTTCCCAGAGCTATGTTCCTGATTTCTTAGGCACTGTTCTCCAAGGATGGGATAAAATGTCTAAAGGACTACCTTGTGATGATGGATAAAAATCAAACATTGAAGAATTTGATCTATCTCTCTTTTATTAATCTTTTAATTTTGATGGGTTTTTTACTCATTTATTGTTACAGTGACAAATTTATATTGATAAGGTAATTCCAAGTCACTGCATCTGAATTTTCATTAATTTTCATCATTTAAAGATGTTTAAAATTCTGAAAGGAAAATTTTACCTCACTTAGGAATAATCCCTTTTGGGGAGTTTTTGGAAACTTTAAATCCCAGTCAAGAGCCCCATGCACAGAAAAAAACCATATTTTTTCTGCAGCACCGGCAGCTTTGGCTTATATTAAAATTACAAAAACACCGTTAAAACCACAGCCCAAAATCTGCCACTGGATTTGATTTGGAAATATAGCCATATGTTCACCATTCCTTGCTATTATTAAAAATTGGATTATTTTAGCAACAACAATGTTTCCTCATTTTTGGTTAATCTTGATTGTAAGTTTGAGTTCAGGATACAAAATGACAATGTCATGCTGAGAGCATTTCAGTATTTTGGGGCCAATTTCTCTGATGAGGAAGACACTGGAAATGTTTAACATCAGGTTTTAACGTTTTACAGCAAATTTTGCTTCTACAAAGCTTTAGTAAATATTAAACTTCATGAAGTCAGAAGAACTCTGATGCCATGAGTTGTTTTGAATTTTGGATTATAAAAAAAAAAATCAAGATAGCTATGTTTTATTTTCTGATGTGTCAGAACAACATGAAATTCAAAAGTAAGATTGTGCTTTTCTTTGTTATCTGCAAATTTGTTATTGACTTATAACAGTTGTTTATGTGGTTAAGAAAGAATCAGATTTCCTGGATGCAGGCGAAATTTGCAATGCAGGATGTATGCTTTACTTATTATTTACTTTTGCTATAAATTTAGCCAATGTCATTGCCTTGTGGAAAACTATATTCAGAATTTTAACTTTAAACAATAAAAGTATTTTGATGTTTGTTAGTTTTAGAAAAATGTTTCCTTCCAATTTCTTACCCTTAAAACAAAAAAACCCTTCAATTTCTAGTTCTAGCAAGCAAAGAAGCTTACTACTAAACATCTTTAAACCTTAGAGTTTTTCCACATATGCATTCCAATCTAAGAATTTTTTACACAGAAAATATATGTTTTAAATAGAGTTTTTTCTGAAATTAAAAATCAAAATTAGCTGTGAGAATGAAACTGATGCAATCAGCTAGTTTCTTGGAAACTGTAAAAAGTGGCTGTCAGTCACTAGGAGAAAGATTGCACCTCTGTAGGGTTTAATTTCTCGTTGTCATGGTCTCCGGGAAAGAAGTCTAAGTGGAAGGCAGAAAACAAAGTCCCATTTCTTTTTCCATGCATCCTTAAATACATCGGTAGCATCTGGATATCAGTTTGATCTCTAAAATCGAAACTGGGTTCAGTAGAGTACAGTAAAGTGAGACTTTGAAAATTGGAATAAAAACAGCTGTTGGATCTCCAGCATAAGAGTAGCAAAATGATGCCTCTAAACATGTTAAGGCTGATTGAAGAACAGACCAGAAAGTTACTTAATAGAAAGTTAAATCCAGGTAAGAGGAGAGTGAATTATTTAAAGGTAAATATTGAAACTATTCTTGCTGTATGTGAGGAATGCCTGCAAAGTGAATCAGATTTACCTTAGAATGCTATGTGTGCTGTGGTCTTTGTCACCAGCCTAATTAAAAAGATCCTTCTGAACCCACTGTGGTACTTTTCTTCCCCACGCACTTTCCAGAGAAAATTGTATGTATGGGGGATGCTGCCTTGCTGGGCAGTATGGCTGTGTAGATGCGCTGCAGAGCACAACTGCCTGGCAGATCCCACCATCAGTGCAATGCAGTGCATCGATTCAGAGCACAGCCGATGTACTCCTGTACCATAAACATGAGGCCTCTACTGAAAAACATTTAGATTCTTAAGGCTAACCAATGAAGTTTGTTTGCATATATGGGTGGGAAGCATCATTTCGTACTTGGTCTGCCTTATCTCTTCAAACTTCGGTGCTGCCGTGGCTTAGGTACATGTTTGCCTTTCAGTGCCATCAATGCTTACGTGGTGTAAAGTCAGGTGATTACATTCAGTTTCTAGAAGAGAGGGACTGCCTCTTTGTTCTTGCTTCACTTTTCTAATCACTTCAAGCCCCACTCACTGTGAGCTGTCTCTGAAGGGAGCGGCCCTGATCCCCCACTCCCTGCCACCCTGCACATGGTTGCCGATCGCTCCCCCCACCGTGCAGGCCACCGACAGGATTATACAAAGCCAGAAGCACGACCCTCTGCCACACCATCGTTCTCCTCCATTCACACCCTGCCCTGGCATCTTCTTCTCCTTTGAGTCCAGCTGCCATCTCAGCCTGATTGCTTTGTTGCTCAGGTGTGCATCAGCTCTTTCCTTGAGCTGACTGAATTTACTAATCCACTATACTGCCAAGGAAAGGCATATTTTTAATTTTCCATTAAGATCCAGGGATATAGGAAATCTTAAGCTACAGGTAATATTATAGTTACCTTTACTACCATCTCTGAATCATCTCATCTAGCTAAAACTGTATGTATATGAACTTCAACACTCTTGCAGGAAATAAAGGAAAGATTTTTTACTTTAACTTTGATATCCATTGCATTATATTGTCCTTTGTGTGAAATGAACAGAGAACAAGATTTCAATTAATAATTACTAACTAGAGCAAAGACACAACATATCTGTGATAAATTTCATTTTTACTGAAGAAGCATTAATACTTTATTTAAGTGATAAATGATCATTTAATCTGTATAAATATAATATTAAAAATTTTGGGTTCTTATGTATGCTTTATGACTTAGTATAAGTCTGCACAATCCTGCAGAATGCTATCGATTGGGGTGATTCATGTTAGCAAGATAATTTACACTTTTTACTTAATCCTGCTGTCCACGGACAGACATGGTTGATCAGCTAGGCTTTAGCATAGGTTGTTAATATATATGTTGTTCATCAGCTTATTAGCGCTATTGCCAGTTGAGCCTGTTATACTTCCTATTTTTAACTCAAATTCCCACTGAAATTTGAAAATAGTAATTGTTTTTAAAATATTGACATATTTAAATTTATCATAATCTATTTTCAAATTTTTTAACAGTACTTTTCATAAAGAAACTATCCTTTGTCCCTAGCATTGCATTGATTCTCCCCATTAACTGCTTAATGAAGTAATTTATTACTTTCCTGCAGCTATAAAGAAATGAAGGCATTTTGGACTTAGTAAGTAAATAGTAAATAAGCACATACTTTATATCTATGGAGTTATAAAATATAAGTTATTAATATTATAACTGTTAAAGTCTCCTTGGAATTTTAGTATTAATGATTTCTTTGTTCTTAAGTTACATCCCCTAGCCTCTTTTCTTGGAGGCTTTCTTTCATGGCGCTCTCAGCAGTACTGAGGCCACACATAGCAAATACATAGCTGATGCTTATATATAAAGGATTTGACCTATCCCTTCTGCTCGCCCCTTGCAACTTCTCCGTTATGACCTCAACATTTCACTCTGTCAAGGCCTGTAAAATTCTGCTTGTTTGTGGGAAGTACTTTTTATCAGAGAATATAGTGTCATTTTCCTTGTTTTTTGGTCATTGTCCTCACAATTGCTATGGTAGAGTTGGTTGCACAGATGTTTTATTTTGAGCAGAAAATTTTTCATGATGGTTGTGTAAGGCTGCCTTGATCGCAACAGGCTTTCTCAGCCATCCTTTGGCTGTGACCTATGACATCTTCACTCCCCTACTTCTAAAACCATTTCCTAATAGAACCCAGCAGATCTCGTCTATGATAAATTGTAATTCTGGGTTGCAGCTGGAGATCTCATCAGATGTGCAGTGTGTTCTGGGGCTCATTCATTATTCCAAAATAGTGGCCACAGGCAAATCCCTACATGCACGTTTGAAGTTTTAAAGTTCAGTTGTGCTGAAAACTGGCCTAGTAAAATAGCTATGAGTAGTATCTGTGTTCATAGTCACCTCTATACAAATGGGTGACTGTACTGCAGAGGGGATGTCATTAGATAGTACATAGCAACATATGTATACAGAAGTACACAGAGTATGGCAAGCTTATGGACTCAAAATCTTATGTGCATGTTGCTCAGCTTTCTTGCTTTTACATTTGTATAACTTTAACTTCAAAAGAGCCATCCTGTTAAGAGCTCAAAATCACACCTCGTGTGTTGTCCGTAGCCTGCCTCTCTTCTGTATATTAAGTGATTTTGTACTGATCTTCTGGGCTGAAGAAGCATCAAAACCATCTTGACATGCAAAGTGATAGAGTGAATAGTTGAGGGACAGAGGAGTGTTCTTATTCTTTGTAAAGAGCTTTACTAGTCAGTAGAGGATGGGCATCAATATCAGGTGGTATTTTTTGACCATGCTCTGACTGCCATAAGTATCACTTGGGGTCATAACAACTGGCCTAATTCTAAACCAGAGTTTTCCATGAGGATGTTGTTGAGGTAGGGCAAAGCCATATCTGGGAAAATCAGCAGCAATGTATGAGTTGGAGCTGTAGCTTGGCCATTCCAAAGACCTGATTGACACCCAGAGATCAAAACATTAGGCAACACTGAAAGAATTAACTTGTATAGATTTGGGATAAATGATTGAGGGGGGGAAAAAAGAGCTGGAAATTTCAGGGCAGAGCAGCTATATTTCTCAATAATCATCTCATTGATCTTTTCTAGTACGACCGGAGATTAGTCAGTAGGTTAATTTTTCTTGTCAAGACTTCCTCCAGCATTTTGACATATAACAAAAAGTTATGAAGAAAACCATTTTTTTTTAGTACTGTGCCATCAGCAAAAATTTTCTATCCAGAAATAAAAAATTAATGTAGTACGTTTCTGAAAGTGGCTAGAGTCAATATTCTAGATCTTTATGGTTGGTGATCATCTTGATTTACCTGAGAATTTAATGCAAATGTTTGTCATTTGTGGTTCAGTCTTGAAGCTGCAAGAAAACCACGCCACCTGTAGATTTCGTGGTGCATGAGGTCATAAACTGCATACTCCTTGGGTCATGAGGTTGGCAATTTATATGTAAGCTCCTAACATCCATAGGACACCAAAGGTGTGAAATTCTTCTAGAGTTCAAGTTCAAGAAAGTTTATTTATGGTCTCTAGAGAGTACCGTTGTTTCACAGGCTTTATTAACTCGTGTTGCTCTAGTCTACCACTGCAGCTCAAGAGAAGACTGACACGACCTACTGTACATACACACTGCTGAGGCCTCACCATCTTGCAGGATTAAGCCCTATCTGAAAAGCTGCTTGTGAGTGGGACTTTTTTCCTGAGCTGAATTTATACACCATTTTTGTCTACTGGAACAGATTATGATAAGAATACTTAAAATATCTCAAAACTACTTAAGTGATATAAAGCAAAATGCAGAAATAGTCAATATAATAATGAAATCAGATCACCTTTCTGAGTTTTTTGGTATTTTTTTAATAATAAATATAATTGTAGAAAGAATAGTTTCTTTTTATCCTTAAACTGGATTAAAATGAAAGCTTCTAAGCAATTTTGATAGAGACTGTCCAAAAATCTTTAAACAGTTAAAAAATGCCAATGCTCACAGCAAATCCATGCCCAGATTATCTTTAACCAGATCTTTGTCCCTGGTTAGGCTCATGAAACCGTGAGGTCTGAGTCTGATTTGATCTGTTCACTTGATTTTTCTACTGGAAGAGAGTTGAATTAAATGTGAACAGAAAGTTGTGACCATGCTATTTATTTAGTTCTTTTGAGAATTCTCTGAGAAATGTGCTTGCTATGTACTTCCCATTTTGTGCATGTTCATCTGTTGATCAAAGAGTCAAGTAGAATATTGATACACTTGAAAATATGCTAGAAAAGTCATAGAAAAGACTGTGGTGGCTGGCATAGAGTATATTGGTTTTGCCTTTGATTCTTTTCACTTTTTAAGTGTTCTTCTCATATTCAGACTGATTATGTAAGAGCATTCTGCTCTTCTCTTCTGCATTAAAACAGGGGAAGAGTAGATAGTCCAGAAAAAATATCTTCATTAAAATATGCAAAGGCAGATCAAATCTGCATAAATGAACATCTGTATATACAGTACACTAACATAATATTTAGTCAGATGATCACACAGAGATTATGGCTGTGGCTTTCAAGAGAAACTCCCCCAAACTACCTCTCAGTATATGTTGCTGCATAATAAGCTCTTTCAGCTCAATTTCTTGCATTAATGCTTATTTTATTGTGCTGAAGTAATGAGGGTGGCATTAGCTGATGTAATACATGGATAAATACTAAGTTGTTTCAGTTGTTCAGTTGCTTACACAAAGGCTATTGAGACTGTACATGGTGCAAAATAAAAGAAGCATTTTTAAATCTCTGTGATTCTGATTGAACGAAACAGTTGAACACACAAATAATCACATCTCCATATGTAGCAGGTCCCAAATTAATGAGACTCTTGAGATACAACTACTCATCTGACTTTCTTTTAAATGTGAGAATGCTGGAATATAGTGAAGGCTTCCAATCTCTAAAGCTCTGCCTTACCACAACAATGGATGCATGTATAAATCAGAACAAGAAAACTCTCTGATACGCCAAAACTTTGAAATGCGTCAAGCTGGAAAAAGATATGATAACCCCCGTATTGCCTGCCCACTGTGTCATTCCAGGGAGGGGTGCAACTCTGAGAAGTTTATAGTGACATCCTGATTTAAATAATCCCCATGCGAGGTTTTTTTTCTGTGCTCCTTGGAAAGTCTCCTCCTTTCCATTAGCTTTGGCTATGCTCACTCCACCTGCCATTCCATTGCCTGGCCAGCCCAGTATGTTTAAAGAAATTGTGCTGTGTACTGTCACTATAAATGGTAAACAAACCAGCCAAAAACCCATACCCCGTGTCAATGAAAATGCTTGCATGTCTGCAGGATCAGGATCAAGAAAATGTGTGAAGTATGTTGTTAAAGCTATTCCCGAAATATGATCTATACTGGGAGCCGTAGTATATTTTTAGTTTCAAACTCCTCCTCTAGCATTCCTCTGGAATAATTACGAGGAAATGAAGCAGCAATCCATAACTATGAATATTAGTAGCTGAAGGAAGTACCATGTTCTATGCCTGCTTTAATAAACATATATGAAGAATAGGTATAGATAGTTTATACATTTTGGTAGTTTCCTCTAAGGCTCCTGATAGATGAGAACTGGAATTTAGCAGTTCTTCGCGTGGCCTCATGCTTCTGCACCTGGAATGCTTGAAGAGCTAAATCAAAACTCAAGACTCTAATCGACCAAGATGACATTTAAAATGTAAATAGACCTAAATGCAGAATAATTTCTAAACTTTTATAAGGTGTATGATAGGCACAGTTTACTCTGTCTTAAATATTATAATGTATGATATCAAATTACAGTGGAGAGAGCTATTTTGGAAAGTAAAGATAGGTGTTGAGTGGATTGCTCTTACATCCAGTGGTAATGCTGAAAAGCTTGTCACTCCTGTACTGTTTGTTAACTTTTCCTCTGGATTATTAGAATCTTTACAGCATCAGAGTATACCCCACAACTGGTAATAAGCTTGCTTTGCTAACAGTAATTTAGATCTGCTGTCATGCGAAAGCCATTATCACATTAGTTTGAATTTTAAAATAAGCTTTATCTTACATGTGAAAATTGCTTGTATAGTTTTGAAATAAATTAATGCAAATTGGGAGCCTAGAGATGTTAAATTTTTTTCTTGCACCTGTGAAATGCCTTCCTGAATTTAAATTTATAGCCTCTGAACTGTGACCCATCTTAGAAGAAGGAGAGATTTAGACATGGTTGGTGCAGTTGTAGATTAACGTGTCATGAAATCTGTGTGACTACAGGTTAGTCATGCCCATTAGTTTTCCTTAAAAATTTCATCTTTTGATATAGGAAATATGGTTTAACTTTAGATTTTGTTTGTATCTAGTAGCACTTAATCCTCTAGATTAAGTTTTTTGTTGTTTTTTTGGTTTTTTTCTTTCCCTTTTTATATGGTTTGCTACATAATTTGTGTTGTAAAAGGCAAAACTTCTTCTATTACACCTACCAGTTTCTCCTCCGGGTAGGCAGCATTGTAAATTATTAAATACAACTACAGACAGTGTCATGATAACTTTTAATGTGATGGTGAAGTGAGAGCATTGATCTTATGTAATTTGAGTCAGAAAAATCTGAACAGGTAAACTATTTGTAACTTCTTACAGCTGAATAGGAACATAAGTAATATTAGTAACAGAAAAAAGGCCATCTGGTCCAGCTTGCCTGAGTTTGTTTGATTGGTTCATTATAATCTCAACCACCTGCTTTTCCACTGAGCTCCACTTCACCAGTCCTATCCTATTCCAGAAACAAACCTATCTGTCTCTTGTAGACCTTTATAAATCTTTCCTTATAACTTCGATTATTCAGACCTTATGTGGTCTTACGGCACAAGAGATCCCAAAGTCTCAGAAGAGATTGGAGCTGGTAGGTTCTGGATGCTCAACAAATGCACAGAGAGAAATGCTCCTGATCTAAGGGTTTGTAATCTAGTTTCAGATGGATGATTAGAAGAGTGGTGTGATAGAATTCGGTGAACATCTATGTGGTGATATGATTGCCTTGACCAATTACAAAATGCAGATGTTTATTTTGCTTTTAGGTTTAACAACAGGCACCTATACTATTTATAGACTGTACTGACATCCTGCTGAGACATTCATTATTCTTTTCTCCAATTTTTATCAAGGCAGTACTATCTTTCTTGTAATTTTGGGGGGAAATGAGGAGAGTATTTAGTGCTCTTCAACTACAGTTCTTTTTGTTGGTAGCAGAGGGAAGTAAACAACAGCCCTGTGAAGTAATATTTTCATTCTATAAACTAAGGAACAGAGAAACTTACTGTTCTGCTCATGTCTCTCAATTCCCATTTACTTTATCAGACATGCTGCTTCTCTGTGGCAGTGGTTAAATAATTGGGAACATTATTTAAATGGGATTAAAATGATTTAAACAATCACTTAAACAATGGTTTGATCAGTTTCTGCAAAATAATGTCAACCTTCATATCCTTCAAGTTCTTTATAAACACATGAGAATTTATTGTCCTGATGTGTTTAGCAATTAAATCTAAATTAGGTTCACTTTTTTTCATACATTTTTTCCTTTTCCCTTTTTTCTCTTTTCTTTTCCCCTTCTGCTTTCTCCCTGGAGGTGAAATAAAGAAGGTTCCTGTGCTATAGCCACTGTCCTAGATTATGTGATACTGGCACCAGCTGCTGTAAATTATACTACTTTGATTATCTGGGTCTTGATTCCCTAGTGTAATCTCCTAGCAATTCCTGCGGGGTTTTAGCAAAGGAGAGTCTTAGCCTGGACTGGCCCAGTTGTGCTGTGCCTCCCTCTGGCCGCTGTTCAGCTGCCGCTGAATCTTTCTTGGCTGAGCAACTGAAAAAAAAGACTTCAGCCATTGCTGGGGCCTTCTACCAAAGAATCTAAGTTAGTGCCTGGATGAATACAGGGTAGTCATTTAACTTCCAAGCTCCCATGCTGGGTATAGAGATAATGGGTACTGGCGTGCATATAAAATATCCTATGAAATTATACATAAATGCTTACTGTTTGATACGTCTTAACACACTGTAAAACTTTGTACTTACAAGTATGTTTTCCATAAAAAAATCAACACTTCTCAGATAAAGAGAAAGATTCTCTGTTTTCCTCTCCTCCCCTGCTAACTGTGGGAGGAGATTGGCTGTGGAGGAACAGGATTTTTTTGGTAGACTAGAGTTACGCTTGGCACAATCTGTCTGAAGAGGCCAACAGCACGCTCTCATTTTGGGTCAGTTCTTTTGTCTAGCAAAGGACTTGGGCCAGAGATCTCAAAGCAGCAAAAAATTTCTATTTTTATATTGAAAATAAAATACCCTACCCTTGCCAGATAATAATGAGACTTTATAAAATAGAGGAGCCTATTTTCCTTAGGCAGATCTGTTTCCTATATAAAATTTTAGTGGTTGAGGTAAGTCTGCAGTCTAGTATCTTGCACTTCATAGCTTTAACGCTTATTTTTGTGTGTTTGGAAAGTAAACAAAGTACAACACATGCATCCTTCATTGAGCTTTCAATCTTAGCTTATTTTATAGCTTAGAGCAAAGAGATAAAGGATAAAAATTAACTATTTTACAGTGGGTTATATTAAAATGTCTTAATTAATCAGTTAAAAATCATTCTTTTCCCTACTTGGTATTTTCTGTCTCTGAAATCCTTTCCTTTCTGTTAGTTCTGCTACTAATTATCCAGCCACTAGCTGTAGGCCTTTAAAGTCAGAAAATGCAACATCAGTCAGGAGACATGTGGTTGCAAAAACCAGTGAGCGTGTAGGAGGAGTACCTTTACAGGTCAAGTGCTATAGCTGTTCTTTGACAAATCAGTCTGAATTAGCATCACAGGAGCCTGTTGGTATTCCTGCTCCCCCACACCTCTGGCTTCATCTGTTAGCTGCTGCTGTTGCCAACCCTCATTTTACACTCCCAGACCTGTAATCTCTTTCAGTGCTTGCTGGCAGTGCTGGAGCAGCTTCGGGCCCACAAACATCACTACCGAAACTTGAAATAGACTCTGCACCTGAAACTCCACTGCTTGTGGCTTCGCCAGTCTTCAGCTAGTAATTGTTTATTAATAATTAATAATTTAATAATAATGGGGAAAGAGGAAATAGCATATAAGTAAATCCTCTGACTGATGGTCAAAGTTCAAGAGATAGCATCAGTAGCAATGGACACTCAAGTAAAATGCTTTCTTAAAGGCTGTTTCTTGCCTTTTTGCTAAATGTATTTGATCATACTGCCGGTACCTGTATCCCCAGGAATGGCTCCAATGTAAAGACCTAATTGTGTAGACTAATTTAGGTATATGTCTTTGTTCCCTGCTGAAGGGACAGGGCAGTGGGTGGTGGGAGAGAAAACCTTGAAGATAGCATGCTAGTGCTAGAGGCATCCTCTACAATAGTCCTAGCTGACACACTTAGGGATGGGAGCCCAGATGGAGCTCAGCTTGGTAGGGTATCGAGGCAAGCTTATATGCCTCCTTTCTTTTTCACCTTTAAATTGAGGCTGCATGCTTTGACGGTTGCCTGTGTTCTGGTCTCTTTATCTAATCTATCTGTCTACATGGCTTCCATGTCCTTCTTGTTAGAGTGATAAATGGAAAAGGCTATTAAAGTTTCAGCATGCTTAATAGTGTCCAGAGCCAATCTGTTGTATGACAGATGCAGTGATAGGTAGCTACTTGATGGACACAGAGGATCTATGGTTAGCTGTGTGCTTTTAGAAATGGGAGTATAATGTATGTACTGACAACACTGGTCCAAATGTAATCTGTAGAAGTGCAGGTTTCTTTTTGTATGCATCACATATGCTGTAAATAAGCAATGTGACTGACCAAATACAATGGATACACTGTTAAATAAGCACACGGTATCTGTTACTGTATTGGTTCTTTTTATTTCTCAGAGAAATAATTTGACACTTGTAAAACAAATGTATAAATAAATATGGGTGGCCAATCTCCCTAAATACCTGAACTTGACTTCAAAGGGTTAACTGTCCTTTGTTTTGAATTGTATAATATACAATGAACTTGTTTCAAAATCTGTTAATGGATATTTTTCAACTGAATTCAGTAAGTTCTGGATCAGGTCCATAGAGAGTACAAAACTCATGCATTGCCTAAAGTGTCTGTCTGGCTTTTTCTACGGTATAGAAAACTACAAAGGAGTGGGACAAAAGTTGGGTGTAAATGTTTTTTTCTAGAATATTTTAAAAGTTTATTTAAGGGGGGTGGTGTGTCTTGATGTCCCCCAGACTTTCCTGATATCTCAGTAAATTTCAATAGATTCCTTTGTATATCTAGTTTGCATTTCCACACATCTATCATTCAGGAACTTGGCTTAATAAATCACCTAAAACACTCTGCAAGAGAAAACTGTGTAGAGCTAATTCCTCTTTTACACCAGAATAACTCCATTGACTTATCAATGTTAACTCTTACTATATCTGGCTTGGAAAAATGAAGAACCAAATGAATGAATGCAGGAATTTGACCAACAAGGTAAAAATTGTGAAGGGGCCATGGATATTTCTTTTGAAAAAGTACATTTATGCCTTTGAGTTGGAGGACTTTAATTCATTCCAGTTCATCTTTTTTTTTTGTTTCTTTTTTGTTTTTGCGTACGTGCGCGCGTGTGTGTATTTCCCTAGCATTCTTTGAATGTATTGTTCTGAGGGGCAAAAAGTAAGATTAATATGGCTGAGTTAGTATCAGTTATTGTTTTCTTCCTAATATCCCGCAGCTTTATGTTGCTTTAGCGTATGCACATTCGGAGTTTTGAACATTGTGGGAAAAGGTTTCACTGGCATCCATTCTTGCCATTAAAGTGCTTCCCATCTGAATATTGCCTGCCAAAGTATGTGGTATCCTGCAGAGCAAGAGGATGAGGACATAGATTGCAATGAAGCTGAACAGTTTGCACTTCCTAACGGTGACACCAGACATCAATCTTTTGCAGAGACAGCCCAGAATAGAGGAGAGTGAGAACTCCCACCCACACCCCCCCACCAAAAAACAAAAGGAGAATTATCTTCTTTTTTTTCCCATTTCATTCCAGCAGTTTCTTTCTAAGATCCTCCAAGATGAATACGTTCTCAAATTGCATAAGCCAACATTTCAGTGGCTAAGACGCTTTTGGGGAAGTAAAAAAAAAAAAAAAAGAAAAGAATTGAAGTAAAAAAAAAAGTAGGTTCTCTGAAGTAACTTTTTTTTTTTTAAAAAGCATTTATTTAATTTAGTCTCAGTTCTCTTTATCATCAAGCTAAGGAGTAGAGTGCTAATTTGGTCACAGTTAATGTGTTTCACACATTTATACCACAGTTTGACATCAGTATTCAGTAACACCAAGTTATATTATACAGGTTGGCAAATGCTCAGAACTAAAGATTGCCAGTTCTGTAATCGGCCATATTTGGAGAGGCTTAAGTCAAGTCTGCAGCTTGTATAAAGTGGCACAGGTCTATAGAAGTCACTTTGCACCAGCTGCTGAGGATCTTCTCCTTTACACAGAAATTTGTTGCAGGTTTTTATTATAATATATAAATCTAATTTCATCAACAGGTTGATTTATACTTGTGCAATTAATGAGCCATATGGTCCTCTTTGTAGTAAAAAAGGTGCAGAAAGAGCTAAGTGCTGCAAAAAATTGCTACATCAATGAGCTGCAGAAGCTAACATATACTGTGTCACTCAAGAGGTTGTGAGGCTGTAAGGTGGATGAACCTTGCTATAACCAGTAGGAACCCTCACTGAAGAAAAGGTGATTGAAGAACTTGGGCCAAATACTGGACTTATGCTGGGAAGTGCTTGACATGGCTTGGGACTGGGTTCACAAACAGCATTTTGTGCTATGATTTAGTTATCCTTGAAGCTGCCACGGCACCAATTTACTTTTTGGTACAAATCAGAGCTGTTTTCAGACTCTTAGAGCTAAAGAGTCTCATATGAAAGCCAGAAAAACTGGAAAACAGGGTACCCGAGTCAAGCCTTATACACCCACAAAAGAGACAAGTCATTGTGTAACAGCTGCTGCCGCCATGGTTCCTCGCGACCCAGAGGCTCAGGTCTTTGTTACAGAGAATCATCCAGAACTCAGGCAAACAAAACTTCAACCAGCTGCAGAATTGCTCCCGGCAACTAGAGAACTTGAACAATTGGGTTCAGGAAGGTGTGAGAAACAGGTTGGTCAAGCAAGTTGCTATAGCAGAATTTGTGTGAGAGACCTGCTGTGTACTGAAAGACATGCCAAATATTCCACTATTTTCAGAGGTTACATATATACACGTTACTAAAACTTAATTCCTTCTGTATGTTTCTTTCATCTTCTGAATTTTTCCTATTTGTCTTTGTGGAAGTGTCCAAACCCAACATTTGCATGCTAAAATTGCTTTGGATCATTTATCTTCTCAATATCTTTCCTCACGAAGGAATGTATATTCATTTTCTATTAAATCTATGAGTGAAGTCAGAGATTGAGTCACTGTGAATTAATTTCTGAATCCTTACCTAATAAACTTTATACCTTTGTGGTTTTCCATGGCATGTGTGGAAAGAGACTGTTCAGTTCCCGGCACCTGTATGAAAAGCTCGCAGGCTGTGGGTTAGGACTGTCCTCATGTAATTAACTGAGACTCTTACTCTTGTTTACATTGATATAGTTTACATTGATGTAACTAAATTGCATGAAGTTTGATCCATGCAGCTTAGCTTCTGAGGGAACTACTCCTACTAGAAGAGACTGAGTCTTCAGGAACACTGTGGCTTTTTCTAGCCTTTCCATTGGTATCCTATGCTTATGAGGATGCCAAGAAATAACATAGGGCACCTATGGGTTGAAAGGACCATTATTTTTGACCTGGCCAAGCTCTGCTTTCCTAACCACGTGATATCTTAAATATTTTACAGATCCAGAAGTGTATCTGAGTATAATTCACAGTCCTCCCAGATTTTTGCTAAGCAGGGATATGATCTGGCCTGTTGTTTGTTCTGGGTAGCATATGTAATACTTTGGCTTGTCTTGATTCTTCCCACGTTTCCCTAGACCATTCTGCATCTTAAGTTTTGCAGATTTTATTGTGGATATTTTTGTGTGGGAGCAGTTTTGTGTTTTCAACTGGTATGGCAGCAGATCAAGCAGGAGGTTTTGGCTTGTGGACAGATTCTGGAGGCAGGTTTTGTAGAAGGTTGCTCCAATTTTTGGCTTGTAAGCCATGGGACCATATAGCATGTATTACTTGATTATAAGTTAGCCCACTCACTAAATAGTTTGCTGACCGCATACAGTAATTTAAGAAGAGGGCTGAAAAACAGAGATAATACTGAACAAAGCACAGAAAAAGCACATCTCGCATCACGGAAGGATCAGATGCTGAACACCTAGTGAAATTTCCTAATTAAGCTGCTGAATTGCAACTATGTAGGTTTCAGAGTGTCTCAAGGTAGCATTATTTTCTGTTTGACACTGGCTGTGTGACATGCTGTATGATTGCCTATCCTGGAATTACCTGGGTACCGCAATATATTTCACTGCAAAATGACCAAAGAGGACGAGATAGTGCTGAGGCTGAAGAGGTGTTTCTGAGTTGTTCCACTTCTCCTGACACACAAACTCTGGGAGCAAAGGCTAATGTAGTCTGTTTTTCCTATTATTCTAAACAGTAGTGGAACTCCTACTTTCTAAATGCTGAGAACTGTTCTGTGTCAGGTATGTGCACAGCTAGGTGCTTCTCAATAAAAATGTGCGGAAGAAGAAAATTGAGAAGATTCTTTGAAACTCTATAGTGAATCAAGTCTAATTCACCACTTGAACTCATATCTCCTTACAGCTAGTCTTTTGATTTACGTATGTGATCATCCTGAGAATACAAACTGCTAACACTCACTGTAGCCAAGGCCACAATGTAAGAAAAATGTGTCTTATTAAAAAAAAAACAACAAACAAAAGAGTGTGCATTTCCCTGTATACACGCTTCTTTGTGTGTGGTGTATATAATACAGTCTTCCAGATAAATTCCTTGGATCTAATCCTGTTCTCATTAAACCCATACAGCCCTACGCTTACGCTAATGTAACTGAGGAAAGAATTTGTTCCTATAAGAATTATATTTCTAATAAGAAGGAAGCAGAGGCTTTTGGCATATAACCTATCTTGCAACTCTTATTGAACAACACTAAAACAAAAAACATAAAGCAAAGTTGGATCAGAAGAGTAACAAAAGAGGGACTACACCACAACAGACTTGAACAGGAGAGTCATGTACAGATCCTATCTACCTCTGTTGTGGAGATGATAACTAATCTGTGTAGGTAGATTTCTGTTTTCATGTGAGGTGGAATGGATTCTAGGGTGACTTCCCAATTTTAATAAAGGCATCCCCTCTGGGTCCCAAAATACAGTTTCTTAGCCAACTTTTGTTGAAAAAATCTGGTAGTTGTCCCTCCCAGTAACAAAACTTAAGTGCTGCTCTGTCTCAGTCGTTGTTCATCCAATGCAAATGTAGAATCCAGCAGGGAATGAGACTCCTTGAAAAAGCCCTGTATGAGAAGAGATTTATTCAAACATTTCAGAAGCATCAACAGAACAGATCAATTAGAACAAGGCAGGAAGGTAGTAAGTAATCAAACAGTTGTTTTGTCAATAAGAAAAGCTGATAGTTTAGTGGAGAAATTATTTAAATCCTATGTATTCTTCTCTGTTTTATCTTTGTAGGGAGGGTTGAAATGCATAGAAAAGGAATGACTGGAAGATTTACCCTCCAGGCCATTTTTGTTTCCTCAGTCGTCCTGGGTTTTCTACTGATCGTGACTGGAGAGAAGTAGACCCATGAGATGATCCCTTTTCTATTGCTTGTAGGCGAACGCAGCAGAGAGTACCTGCCTCTGAAGCGCTGCAGGTTACAGCTGCTCTAGGAAGCAGCAGTTTCCACCCTGGGGTCAGCAGGGACCACGCCGTGGGTGAGGGGTTTCTTGCCACATGCTTGGCTTTGCGGAGTTCATCGTCATGTGGTAATCGTGACGCAGTAAATGTGATTTCGCTATCTTCTAAGTTTCTAGCTAGGTAAATTGTAGTTCAGTTCCTTGCTGAATACTGAAGGTATCTAATCTTGTAAGAGATGGCAAGCATAGTCAAACTGAAGGTTTTGTTTAAATTCAAGTAGACGCTGAGGGGAAACTCACCTGTTCTCCTAGCTACAGTCGGCGTTGACTGAAAGAGAATGTAAACTTTACTCATCATATGGACATATTTCTAAATCATCTGTATTTTTTTTCCACTTTACTTTAGATCCAGGTCTTATAAACCTGTGTGAAAAGAAATTGCCCCCTTTTAATTAAAAGGTCTATCTAATCTTTTTTATTTGCTAAAGGTTCATCAAATCTTTAGCATTTCACTGATTTTGAGTACTGTGTAAAATGGTCGTTTTCATTGACATCACTCCTTGAAATGACTACAGGTTTTTTTGGCACACATATTTTCTCCTGTTGTTAATAAAAATGTGTTGGGCTGTGGAAATCACTGAAAGCTACAGAAATGAACAACAACAAACTCTCATTATGAACTTTCCGCATTATATATTCTTAAAGAGAAATCTTATGTGCACAATGACCAGTTTCTACTACCACGAAAGAAATACTTCAGAAGTAGTGAAATATGGCCCAGGCATTGGATCTATCTTTGGGTCTCATAGAAAGGAATTTGATTAGTGCCAAAAAATGAATTTGAAATAGAAAAAAACTAAGGCTAAGTAGAATCATTGGTTACCATACCACTATGATTGTGATGGTGTGTGAAATAGTTACATTTTATGTATTAATTAGGAGCAGGAGGGAGGGAAGAATTGGAAAAGAAGGATAACATCATTGATCTTTCTTCCTTTTGGAAAACCCAGAAAAGAAGATAAAGTGGGACTGCTGCAAAAAGCCTGGCTCCAGCTTCTTGGTAACCGGTGCTTCATTGGTGCTGCCAGGCTACTATTAAGTTCCCCAAAGCCTCCTCTTCTCCAAGCCACTTCTCTCAGCCTGTCATTTTCTTTCTTCTATCAGTAGAATTCATATATTGGACTAATGCTAAAAAAGACAAATCTTCATTTTCCTTTAGAATTAGTATTAAGACATTTCAACCACTTGGAGCCCACTAATTTTAGCAACTGCAGGTCTGACTCTGAGATAACTTCAGGGAGACTTAAAGAGCTAGAGTGAAAACAGGGCCAGATGATAACCCATCCATCATCCAGCAATTCCTGTGTAGCACCAATTTTCTTTCCTTCCTCACCTATTTACATGGCATCATTCATTCTCTTTTGGGGTTACATGCTGATTCTTTTACAGTTTATATCGGGTGATGGCAGAAGATATTCATTGATTCTGTACAATGGTGGTAATAATATAAGATGTAGTTGTTCTGTTCTTCCCCAGATGCAAATAGCTCATCAGGTCTCCACCCATTAGCAGGAACCTGGGGAAAGCCACACCAGGAAAGGAGGCCCTTGCTATGCTAGGTTATAATTAGTATAACTTTCTTCACAACTACATGAAATGGAAATGGCACCTTTATCTTCCGTTAGAGAGAGTTCTTCATAGTAGCAGAAGATGCAGAAGGTTTCCAAGACCCAACCGGGTGGAGTACTCAGGAACTTAAAGCTGGTCCCGCTATGAGCAGGAGGTTGGACTAGAGACCTCCTGCAGTTCTCTCCAGCCTGAATTATCCTGTGATTCTATGATGTTCATTCTCCTGAATCAAAAATAGCGTTTTTGTGCATATGTGTGTTACAGTTATGTATTTTTAAAATTATATTTACCTATCACATTTGACTTAGAAAACATCAAAAATTCGATTAGAGCATTGTCTGGGTGGCTTCTCAAATTCCATCACCTACTTTTTTCCTGTGGCTTAACAGGAGAATTTGACTGGTGAGGTCTACAAAATGCAGTAATACTTCCTGGTTTTACACAGACTTTTAAAAAAAACTGTGTTGGAATTGGCCATATCTCGGTCTTGCTCCCTTTTTTGGTCATTAAGTAATAATGCATATGAGAAAGTGCATGTGAGGGTCTTTTATAATTTTGTTCTCATTCAAATAACTTTTCTCCTTTTGCTTCAAGTTATCATCATTATGAATGAAAAAGTGAAACCACAACTATTCTATAGACACATACATTTTGGTTTCTGTTGCGGATAGTTGGTGAGCAGTCAGCTGTATTTCTTGAAGAGTGCTTGATCTGTTTCTTACATTTGTGAGATGTCTTTTAGGCATTATGATTGTGATATTTTTAATGTACTAATGGTTACAGGCTGAGTTTTGGGGTGATCTATTTCACACTTATTCATGATATTATTCTTTTGCTTCAAATAAAAAGTTATTGATGATCACTTTCTTTAGATAAATTTTTAAGACAAAAATTATTTCCGATCATCAACTCTGCCTATTTTGCCAAGGAATTTAACATAGTCTGTGCCATTGATGTCAGCAAGAATAGGATTAAGGAGCAGAATTTAATTTACTTAGCTGTAACAGAAGTAGTCAGAAATAGCTCTAGCAGTTAAATTACTTGTGGCAGAATTGTTTGCTTATGTCCCTAATATTCCTGTGGTATATTTCTGAATGATAGATCATTTAAGCCGACTCGCACATCTGAAAGATTAACATTTTACCAATATTCATTTACCTTATTCCATATTCTTGTTAGTGTAAGAGGCAGTTTAACTGAAAAATGAATGCTAATAAAATGCCTTTTTAGTAATTCACTTTGAAAACCATTTGACCTTAACTACAATGAAAGTAGACTGTAAAAATCATCATAGATTCCCTTCCTTGAACTTTTCACAATGCTGAAAAATGACTGAGGGAAAGAAGCAAGATCTAGTTACTGTACCCTGTTTGTACAGCTGTACTTCATTGAGTGGAGGCTTGTGTTACACACAGTTTGTGATAGGAAGTAAATGCTTTTAAAACAACTAAGGAGACAGGTCTTTAACCTCCACCTTTTCAGATGCTTTGTTCACTCATTTAGCTTCTGTCAAGGTCTTGGGAAACGTTTCAAATACAAATTATTATTGAGTACTGAAGCTCACCTGAATAATTCATCTCCTAGTGAGCTCATTAGGCAGAGATGCATTAAGATGTTGTTGGTTTTGGTTTGTTTTTTTTTTTGAGGGAGAGATCACTAATTCTTGATATAGCAAACACTTATTCCTTCAGGAACAAATGCATTTAAAGAAGGAAGAATTCTCAGATTGAGCGTTAAGTGTTTTATGGTAGTTGAAATTACAGTTTTAGTTCAGCAATTGTAAGGATTTTCAGGGACTTAGAGGTCATGAAAAAATGATGTTGTCCTGTAAATTACCAAACAGTCAAAATTCATTAGATTTAAAATTCTCAGTTTCTAGCATACAAGACTGTTACCTCCTGTTACAAGACTATCTAGTCCCCTGAAATGGTGAAGACACCTTGAGATTCATTAAGACGATTTTTTGGCATTACTTTACATTGCAGGTACATGTTAATCACCAGACCTAAACTATTTGATGTAACCTTGGCACCAGATAATTTCAGGACTTTAAATACACATTATAAGATCATTCTGTGAATGTGATTCTAATATCTGCCAAAGGCACTTCTGCAGTTGCTCTGGTGAAACAAGTCAGTGGCGACAGGAGTGTGCAGCTGGCAGACAGCCAGTTAACTTTTAATTTCTGTAATCAGCTGAGGCTTTGTGTATACTTCATCCCTTGAAATACATGTGACCTTAAATTTAGGTTTATGCTAAACAGGCATTATTTGGGCTGCATTAACCACTCACTTTCTCATTTTGCTGTTATTAAGGTCATCTTCGTAGCTATACATCTGATGGCCATGAACATTTCTATCTTAGCCTCCCACTTAGGACTCTCCAGATATCAATATACAGTACAGAGGGGCCACCCAGATCTGACCTTAATGAGAAAGTGCCTTGAAATACAATCAGGATTTTGAAGTTGTCTTCACTGCGGTGCATTAGAGGTGTCATGCCTTCAGAGGACATGGCTGACACTGGTTTTGCCCTTATTCCAGCAGCTTTTTTTGAACTGTAACACAATAGAGCCACTGCTCTCCTTTGGCTAGATCCGGAGTTCCCAGCAAGCAACCATTTGTTTTTCCATTTGTCGCTAGTGGGCAGGCAGTGGCTGTGCTTTGTGGTCTGTGGAACAAGTGGGCTTGAAGATTTACGTGTTCCAGAAAACTGTAAGCATAACAGCAGACACCAGTTAAGTTGTTTAAATTTGAAGCGTAAGATTTTTTGGAACATTTTTTGTCCCCTTCTAGTCTTGAAATGTAACTTCAGTAAACAAATGCAGGCCTTGAAAGCATCCTCAGTCCTTGTCCCTCTGAACCCTGTAACAGAGCTCCCTACTGACTCATGTCATCAGGACTCAGCTCAGGCTTTCTGGCTGTTTAATGCTCATCTCGCACATCCTTCTGCTCTTCCAGCAATGATTTTAGCTCCTGCCACGGCCTTGCCTTCCTCAGCACGAAAGTTGCATTGACTTGTGTCCACTTACTGACATTTAACCCAGCCTACCCAAACTCAGCTCTGAACATTAGGTTTCATTACCTGCTATACTATGGTAAAATAGCAAAGTATGTGTTGGGAGATTAGTTGCTTTTAGCTTAAGAAAAAAGGCCTTGGGAAACAAATGTTGCTTTGTTCTCTAGTACATACCTCATTAGAAATTATGTGTTTTGCAGAGGTTAATATACTGTGGGCAGCGCACCAAGTACATCATAGTTCTGAAGACTACAACTTATTCACAGCCTTGAGACAATCTGTACTGCAGAAATACACCTCCTGGGTAAGTTGCACAAGATTTGACAAATTAATATCAATGAGATTTAGTAAAAGTGAAAACATAGTGTTTATTTCCCTTCGAAGAAAAACATATAAATTATTTAAGATGTTTGACACTGAAAGCGCGGAAGTTGAAACTGAAGAATCTGAAAATCATAAGCTTAAAAATACATTTATTAATGTTTTTACAGCAAACTTGAAAAGAGATACAGCAGTTAAGAAGGCTAATTATAGCCCTGCATTTATATTTTCATAACTTTTTGAGTAAAATGGGACAATTTTTTTTAATTCAGTTATTCATGCGTAAGTACAGGAAAAGATCACAGTATAGCGTAACTACTCTAGAATACCTGAAAAAAGCAGGGAGAGAAATCATTACTAAAGATTGCTTTGGACATGCAAATGTATTTGTCTCTGCTCATTCATGTCATCTGTCAGTACTCCAGTAAGTACTACTTTCACCTGGTGTTATTTCAGATAGAATTTCTTTTAAATGGTAAGCTGTGTACACATGCAATATAAATTGAGTACTCATTTATAGATTTAAAAATGTGTATTTCCAAATTCATTCATAAATGTAACATACTATTTAGTGTTTAGTTTTGGACCCAGGATAACTGCTGATTTCCTCAGTTGCACTCTCATGTTCTCTTCTGACTTTTTTAACTCAGATTGTAGCTTGGTTGGTTGGTTGTTTTTTAAAAAAGAATAATAACTTCAAAATTTGAATTTTCAGAATTAGAGTTCAAAAGCAATATTCAATGTATTTTTGTATATATTAAACATATAAATGCTCTTCTCTAATGGTATAATACTGGTGGTGGAGGAAAGCCGTAGTCCTCTGGCAATCTCTACAACTAGCCTATGAGCAAATGACTCAAAGCCAAGAGTGTGTGCTCACACAAGCAAATCCAGTGTAACTCCATTAACTTCAGTAAAAGTTTGGATTTATGCTCACATAACTGAGCATGGACTTCGCCTGTTGTTCATAACTGTTTCAAGCCCATGATGTTAGATGAGTTAAAGTGCTAGGTTCCAAAAAAATGACTAGTTCTTCTGGAAATTGTGAAACAGATACTATTCATTTTGTTTCTTAAAGTCTTTTCTGTAAATTGTTGTTCTTTCTTTATTCAGAAAATAGTCATCTAATCTAGTAGGAGTGCCTCAAATTCAAATGGCCATAATGAACAATAGTGGAAGAGATGCATCTCTGTCACAGCTCTGCTTCCTATGTAAATACTGCCATGTTAAAGATTTAACCTTTGCACATTTACCCATTGGGACCATATGTGCAAATGCTTAACAAAAACAATAATTCAGAAAAGACAAAAAGCCTGTGTGTGCATATGGGTGTGTGCATGAGCACTTTGCCTGCCTGCGTGGTTTTGAGGATGATACCTCAGAGAGCATAAAATATTCAGGAAGGCCAAGATGTCTGGCCGCCTTAGATTCTGAAGACCATCCTTAGGACCACACTGGTATCACTTGGCAAATAATATATGTACATTTAAAATTCATTTGCTTTGAGCAAAGGGAAGTCAACCTAGGAATCCATAGTATTTTTGTGCGCGGTGTTTTTTCCACCAAATATTTGGTATTAGCCAAGACATTTGATTAATGTAAATATTGGTTTACCTCCCCCTAGAACTTTTCAGAGGTGTGCCAGTTTTCTTTCTCCAAAGCCTTACTGTGCATGAACACATTTCTTGCTATTTCTTATAGCACTGCTATTTTTTTGACCTGCCAGCCTTGTCCAGAACCCCATGGATGCATCTGCCTCGAAGCTGAAACTCAGTGAAGCCTTTAGTTACTCTCTGAGAGTGATCTGATGTTGCTGAATGTGTACTGTTGAATGCAGTTTGACATGAAGTTTTGTAGAGGCTGTGAGAAAGTTGCGGTGGATGATGTGGGATTGTGGGACTGTTCTGCTGCCAGCTCTGTATGTGTTTTAAGTTAAACGTTATAAGATAAATAAATCAGCGTATTAATCTGTGTGGGTTGTGCTCGAGCTGATTGAAAAGATGTGAAATGAAAGAGAAGAGAAAAACATGCTTGAAGTACAATCAGTGGTGTGAGATGTAATCCTGAACTTGGAACCAAATGTGTATCGCTTCACGTCGTTTGCACACACAGTGTTTCTGTTACTCCAGTGGAGGGGCCATAGTGAAGCAGACCTACTGTTAAGACTGAGAGATGGTTTTGAAGCCCATTTTGTGGGAAAAAGATGTGGAAAAAAATGTATATTCATTTTTAAGAAGAAATCAGCAAGCTAATGCTATATAAATCTTTGCTTCTGATAAAACACTTGGTTAAAGTGTAATTGTGAAAGGAGAAAGTAACATATACACCTTGAAAAGCTATGATTTAATTCTATGAGTACCAGTTCTTAACTTTCCTCCAAGGGTAAGATTTGATTGCAAATAATAGATCCATAATAATTTGATAGCTTTAGACGATACGTTTAGATAAAGGGTTGAATTATGCCTTGTTGGTTCAAAAGCAGTGGAAACATCTGTATATAAATCTGGAAAGGGAATAGCTAACACTGTTCTTTTCAGCACAGAGTCACAGAGTTCACTTCTTATCTACTGAGGAGTCTGCCAGGTCTGGGATCTGTAAGGGATGGGGTTTTTTTTGTATCCTTAACTTTAACTCCTGCAGAATCCTCACAGAAGTATAGCCCACGTGCACTAGCTGTCGGCAGCGACCCCGCCGCCCCTCGGCAGCCCG
>NW_009209868.1:61706-122911 GCF_000690835.1 Fulmarus glacialis
GCCTGCCGGCGAGAGCCGGCCGCATCGGCGGGTGGCCCCTGAGACCCAGCGCGGAAACGGAGGGGCTCAGCGCAGGAAACTCAGCCCTCCCGCTAAACCTCAGGAGTTTCAAAATTTTCCCTTTCTGTAGTGGAAGCGTTTATAAGCTTTTCCTTACAAATGAGAGGGAGAAAGGTAGAGCACGCAGCGGACACACACCCTTCAAAAGGGGCAATGCCTGCAGCGTGAAGGCAGACAGCTGCAGTGCAGCAGCCCCAGATAGGAATCCCTCTCCGCCCCCTCCATGGGTGCCTTTCCCATCAGGTTATCAGTTCCTGTGGCGCGCTCTCAATCTCTGTTGCTGAATCCACAAGTGGGAAAAGATCTGTGAGTGTGATAAGTGTTTTTCTGCAGTTTTGACCAGAAATTCCATCTTGGAGCCAGGAAAGCATTTCCTCTACAGATTAGTGAAAGATGGTACGTTCCCATGAAATGTTTTGATTTGGTGAATTGGCATTTCCAGTGAAAAACTATTTAATGATTTTTTTTTCTTCTGACATTGATCTTGTTGTTCCAGTGGAACCACAGATAGGGCCAACCAAATCTTTTGTGTGGGAGATGTTTTCATTCCTCCCTATGGGTTCTACTTTTGTAAATGATCTTTGGAATCCTTTCTGTGGAAAATAAAGCTTACATTGCAAGGAAACATGAGGCAGTTAGGAAAATATTCTCCTTTGTCAATCTCAAATTTACCTGTAGTTTTATATAAAATTTCCCTCATCTCACCACTTAGCGGGGAAATCCTAGTAATTTTCTAACCTACTGAGAAGTAGGTTAGAAAATAAATATGAAGATGATCCTTCCTTCCCCTCTGAGTCATCTGTAAATACCACCAAATTGCCTCTGATACTTTTAGGGAAAAAGCATATCATTTTTAACCCTGCTTTAAATCCTGCAACGACTTCCATGAATAATCTGAAAACCATCTGGGTGTTTTTTTTTTTTTAAATCAACTTCCTCTCCATTCCTTTTAAAAAATTTCCTGCTCTTATCATGCCATTAGACAGGTACAATCAATAATATGAGAAAACTGCAGTAGCTTTACTTAAATCTGGCCGTGTGTCCTACTGCTTCGTTGGCTTCTTTGTAAAATAACCTTTGAGAAAAACCATGCCAGCCTTCTGGCTGTGGTGGGACAAATATCTTTCAGTCTCTTTTTTTTGTAGCTCCCCCACTTTTAATAATTAAATACTAAGGGGGTCCAGGTTAGAAGAAGGAGGAAAAAGGAACCCAGAAAAGAGATTGACTCCATACCAGTGTTTAGGGCATTTCTTATAAAGCATGGGAGGCTTGCACTACCTTTCTGTTTCAGAGCATGGAGAATTGTGGGTTTGAAAGTTGCTATTCTGTTTAGTAGTCTTCTGCACAAGGCAGTTTGATCTGCGTTTTTAACTCTTAAAGAAGGCTCATGCCCACCTCTACTCCAGAATTTCATGCCCAAATACCACATCCCCCCTGATGGCATTTACTAGCTTCTACCTTAGCTTAGCTGAGAGTTGCCACCAATTTTTGTGAGTTTACTTAGGCCGAGTGATTCTTAGGGATTGAATATGCAAATATCACCATCCAAATACATGTTTCTTTCTTTTTTGTTTTATAAATATTACGCAAACACTTCAGCCTTTCACAATCAGACTGATTAAAACAAAATAGCTGTTTACTATGTGTCTATGCCCAGCATAGACCTTCTACCACCTTTGAATTCCTTTAATTCTTGGAAAAGAACTTCCAAGACATTCAGCCAGAGATGCCCCACGAGTAGTTTGTGAGGCAGCTATGATCCCTGAAGCCTTTGAATGTAGTTTTTGAAATCACAGCTGTCCCAGCTCTACCAGGTGATGATGAAACCGCAGTGACTTCAGGGTGCTTCTAGGGCTTCAGTTGTTGTCTGGTGTTGAAGCCAGCAGACCGAGCTGGGATTGCAGAGCCTTAGTCCTCCATTGGCTCGTGACAGTGAGATACGGCTGTCAGGACTTTCTTGAGAGCATCAGTCACATTGTGGGGATGGAGGTGCATTTGTTTCACAGCCCCAGTGTGACATCTTACCTATTGGGTAGCCGTTCTGACAAAAGCTGAGGGAATAGCGGCATTAAATGCTGTGTGCAGACCTACACTAAAGGAATTCCTGGCTCAGGAGGCCTGTCGTGGCTATCAAATTGCTTTCTCTGATGTTCAAAGATTTGATTATTGTAAGAAGGACAATAGGAATTTGAAAACAGATTTTGCTAATTTCACAGGGAACTCTTATCTGCTACCCAGATTTTCCCTGAGTGCTAAAGAGACTTAAAGTTTTGGTTTAGAAAACTGTTTGGTTTAGAAAAAATATCTGTATTTTAGGGAAGGATTAACTTCTTAATGCAGCTGGTATAACACAATGTCAGGTAGAAGGAAAAAAAAAAAGATAAGCCTTTTTCTGAAGAAAGCAGACTGACTTTTAACACGTGAAGGTCTTGGAAGTCTTATTTTATTGCTCAGCCAGTTAGGCAATTAATTGTGAAATTCCTGGGACTTTGCTCTGTACGTAACTTACCAGTGTCTTTCCTAAGTAAGCAGTTTTCTGAAACTGTTTTCATGCTAGCACATCTTTAGAGCTCAGCAATATATCGGGGCTTTGAGGGAGATGCCGTGTGGAAGTTGGGGTGCGAATTTATAATTAACTTTGAAAGCCAAGTAAGCTGCCTTGCCCTTATGGTGCTCACGTAGGGAGTTTGGATGGAAAAGCTATAGCGTTGTAAATTCACACCTTGCTTACTCTGTGATAATTCTCCCCTATAAATGAACCCTTCATGTCAAGGATATGTTGCTGTCTGCTCTGTATAGTACACAGAATAAACACCTAATCTCAGGATTTCTGAGTTCTTTTCTTGATTTTTCTACTTGCTCGCATTATGACTTTTGGCAAATCACTTTTGCAGCAATTTATGTCTCATTTGCTGTAGCACATCTAGTAGTAACTTAACAACCAGTATCTATTCTACATCATGTCTACTTTATGGAGGTATTAGAAGAAGCAATTATCTTGTGCAGTGCTCTAGCTCCTGAGAGAGTACTTGATTATATCATCACAAGTTTAGAATGATATATCTAACGTATATTTTCTTTCTTATTTTTCAGATTTTCAACCTGCCCATGGCTCTTTTCATTCCCCCTTCAGTGTTTGCTGTTCATCTCCAGTTTAATCTACTTTACCAGTTTTGGATACATACAGAGGTAAACCAGGTTTTTAAGCCATACCTAAACAGTTAGCCTGGAGCAGTGTCCTGGAAATCCACTAGCAGCTGATTTATTGTGTAAGAAAAATCTTTGTCTGACTTCTTTAAGGAGAAACATCTGTTCATTTTTATTCCTTTTTCTGAATATATATTACTAAGTTTATAAGAAGCAATGAGGCCAGTTGGTCCCAATTAGATTTAAAAAAAAAAGTAGTAACTGTAAGGAATCAAAACTTTTTGCTATTTTAATACTATATTTTCCTATCTTGCAGCTTATTAAACATTTCTGGCAGATACTGAAACTGATTTCATTTCTAAGATAAATATTTTAGGGAAAAATATGCAAAACCCAGTGCTTCTTAAAGATCATTTAGGGTTGCAACTGAAGTCAGATATTGCTTCCTTCTTAGTGCAAGTAGTTCTAGATGAAAAATGCTCTTTGATTATCTGATGGCTATTTGTTTATGACTGCACTTATTTATTTGTGTTTTGTGAGTGCATAGACCATATCTAGTTTACATACATATATAGTTAATAACCCACTGTAATTAGTAAGTAGTTTCACACACTTCTCAGGTAGTTGAACGGCCTTCTGACTTCTCCCTCACACTGCAGTAGAGGTGTTTAAAAGTATCCCCTATTATATGTCAGTAGCATATTTCTCAGTAGGCCCTAGTGGGCTGCAGGCTAATTGTATCTACAACACTTACTCCTTTGATTATTCTGACTATACAGATGCCTTTTCCCCTCTGTAGTTTCATTATGCGATCTATAGGACAATTCTTTTGGAAGGCAATTTTTTCTTTATCTGCTATTTTAGGTGATTATGTTGCTTTTCTGTGTGTTTCCTTAAAAAAAAAAAAAAAAATTAAAAAAAAAAAAAAAAGGAAAAAGGCTACTTACAGGGGCCCAATAGCAAACTTCTGTTGTTGAAATTTCACTTCTGTTGGGCACATTTCTAAAATCATTAATACGTGTCTGATGCTCTGCAACACCACATGAATAGGAAAGGCTTATGATAAAATGTCATACACATCACCACAACTGCCATAAACTCAAGCAATACACAATTAAGCTTGTCAAAATGTTTTGATCAAATTTGAACACTTTGAAATTATACCAAATGAATATTCTGAATCAAATGGTAGCAAAGTTTCCTTGACCATGCCTTAGGTTCTGTGTTTGACTGTGTTTTATCACTAAGAAAAATATAATATGCCTCATTTACCTCTTCTCTGCTGTCTGAAGATGTTTCTTCCTTGGCTGAGATGTTTCTAACTGTGTAACAGTAACCCAATGAGTCTCAGCACTGGTGCCACAGAGTGCATCTAAAGTTTCTAAAGTGAATTTCAGAGGCTTATGAATCACCTACATCCCTCTAAAGTGCTAGATCCTTCATAGGGCTTAAAAGGAATTTCCATAGCATATGTGCCATGTGCCAAGTTTAGACACTAGTCTAAACAGGAATGAATTTCAGTCTCAATGAAAAGATAAGCACTCCTTACTATTAAATTATTGTGCCGGTAGAAAAACAATGGATCTTTTGTACTGATCCCGTGATCCAATCATCCATCCGTGTTTACAAGGCAAGATATTCTTAATGTTGATATTGTTGATTTTGTAGCGCAGCTGAAATCAGTTGAAATATGTTGAAGTCATGCTTTAAGGTCAAAAATTATGCCCAAATAGAAATGGGGTTACCCCATGCGTTAGCAGTTTTCCTGCTCTCAAGGGCAAGGGCATAACAGACAAGAGAAGGGAAAGGAAGGGAAATAGTAGCAGCTATTGCAGCAACACAGGTTTATATTAGCCAATATTTTTGGTGAAATTAATATGATGCTTCATCATTATACTGGGATTTTTTTTGCAACAACTGTTACAATTTAACTGTCTAAAGCTGTGGCATTTCTTTTTTTTTTTAACAGTCCTTTTCCTGAATTTGAACAGTTCTAATTATCTTACACAGATTATAGTAAATGAAAATCCTTTCTGTAAGTCTCAGTTTCCAGCAGTTTCCCAACATAGGAGGTTTGTCTGGGGCTGTAGGCCTGGAGTTATATAGAAAAAAACATCCTGTCTCAGTGACTGCTGCTAGTCCTTGCTCTGACAGCTGAGATTCATCGTCCCCTGGCAGCTCTGGTGTCCCCTGGGAGCCCGTGGTGGGTGCTGTTACAGGGTGGCAGTACGTGTCATTATGGGTCTAGTGGAGATATGCTTCATTATTTCCATTCTGCCAGTGCAAGATGTAATAGTTTGCTTCTAAAATGCAGGAGCATTTGGTAAGAAATGTTAAGTTTGTCCTCAGATTTCTATTGCTTTTAATGAGTATCGATGTTTCCTTAGGCAAGATTTGGCCCCATATTGACTAGTTTGGAAATTGTAACTTCACAGCTTTTTATTACACATCCTTCTCCTTCAGAAAAAGAAAATCTAGTACGATGCAGTAAAAAATTCTCTTTTCTTTAATAGGCGATTTTTCTTCATAGCACTGAAAAGCTTAATAAAGGATATGCACAGTTTATTCTTTTATAAAAGAAAAAAAAACATGGTATTTAAGTAATAGGAAAGAATGAAAGTATATGAAAGTTTCTGAGGGAAGATCATTTGTTTTGGGAGTAATTTAAATTGAATTCAGTAATTACAAGAGAAGGATCGTGCTGTGCTGAAACTTTCTATGCCATGTTTCAGCTTAGAGCAAAAGTTTATAGCCAAAGTATGATCCCTGATATTTTCCTATACTTTAATTTAGAATGTGTCCAGCGCTGTTTCAAACAGTGCTAAGAGAAGTTTCCGTGTTATAACTTTGACCTTCTTCAGTATTTGTTACGTCAGTTTTTGTCCAGCTTTCCTACCAGCAGATGAGACACGGTCTCTTTTAGTTTAACTCAAGTGGCTCATATATTCCTGTGAAGACAGTATACCAAATCATAAAGATCAAAAGTACCCACTTGTTCTATCTCAGTTAGACTTCTTTATTTCCTGCATACTTGGTATGCATAGCTTTTGGCCTTTTATATAAAGTAGTACAGCATTTTAAACACCATAAATCTTATATAAAGCTTATACTGTACCATTCTTTTAGTAATATAAAAGATCTCTAGCACCAAAATCAGAATGGGCTATTGATACAAGAAAGGCATTTCTGTAATTAATAAAGAAAGTTTGTGCTAGAGTGAAAACACAACTTTGTAACTTAAGTTATGCATTTGCATTTAACTGTATTCTCCCATTACAAGAACTTTGCTGTGTGAAGTCCACTTCTTTTTCACTGCTTCTGTGCATTATTGCACTGTGTACATGGCAATCTGAAATGATAAGAACATTTTCCAAAGAGTTTTTAAAAATCTCTGAGTAGCACCAAGGTATTGAAATAAACTCATAATAGTTTATTTAAATGAAAAATGAAAAAAAACCAAACCCAAAACCAACCCAAAAACAACTGAAGAAAACACTTATCTGTAATGGTGCATAAAGATAGGATCTCAATAAATCAAGAGAAATCAATTTTTGGTCCTATCCAATACTATTTAGGTCAATAGAATAACTCAGTCAGTAGATCTGCTCTTAAATGGTCTGGGAGAAATGTTTCTATGACTAGACCATTCTCATCTAGATCATAAGGAGAGTAAAAAAAAAAAACTTCGGTCAAAGACCACTAAAAATCTAATTTTTCAAAAGCCACAAAATGTTTCAGGACTGTTACTGACAGACAGAAATACTCCATTTCAGTTTATTTTCACAGGTGATTCGGAAGGTCTATGGCTCATATTAAACTATATCCTTCCGTTATGCATTTATTACAACCAATAAGTTAGGTGTGTTTATAACCTGATAGACACCTGTGAAAAACAGAAATTAGTTTCTGTTGGTTTAGCTGTAATTTTTATGAGATGTCAAATTGTATTTGGAAAGTATCAACTGAATCAACCCCTGTTGGTAGTAATTGCAGCAGCAGATTATTCCTTGCCTGTTTGATCTTTGACATGCATTAGTTTCTGTTTAATTTTCTAATTTAAGGAAGGACTGTAATCTGCCCTTTACCATACTCACGGAAGTCAAGTTTCTTAAGGCATCTCTTTTTCCCTTGTTTAAGTATTCCTACCTCATCAAACTCTGGGAGCAGGGAAAGGTGAGCCACTACTATTAACCAGGAGTTACATGGGTGAAAACAGGCAAGGAATGGGAAAAATTTTGGCAACACCTCATGCAGGCTGGAAAAAGAGACGTGAAATTGCTACAGATATAGGCCAAAATACATTTGTTTTTGTCAGAAAACACCAATTCAGTAAAACCAAAACTTGCTGTGGAAGTATATTGTATTTGTAAAAAAAATATTTTGCACTTATGTGCACTGTGTACTGATCT
This sequence comes from Fulmarus glacialis, assembly GCF_000690835.1. NCBI lineage: Eukaryota > Metazoa > Chordata > Aves > Procellariiformes > Procellariidae > Fulmarus > Fulmarus glacialis. The sequence continues at coordinate 69,323 of NW_009209868.1, forward strand.
AAGTTTCTGTCTATGACTTTCTTTATCTTTGACTTCTGCTCAGTTTTCTTTCATGAAAAACACTGAAAGAGAGAGAAATTGTGGAGGCTTCACGCTTTCATGAAAAGGAATTCTGTTCCTGGCAGGAAGCCAAGCACAGCCCATCGAGGCTCCCTGAATACAGGTGAGCTGTTGTGGCCCAGTCCTGAAGTCCTTACATCAATCAGCTCTTACCTAGGAAGATGGCCAGATTCAGAAAAAAACCTTCGATGTTTTGTTTTGTTTTCTTTTCCAAATACGAGTGTAGGGTCAATGAGGAAATTGAACAAGCAGATTAAAGAACCAAGTACAGTTAAGTAAAATACATAAAAATGTATGTATTTATTTTAAGTAGCAGTACACCTGTGATTACTGTATCAATAGCAAAAGCTATTCTTGAATATCTAGAGGACATATGTGTCTTTTTAAGCAGAAACTATTTGAGACAAAAGTCTATTGGATGGCAGTTAAAAGAATCATAAAATCTATAGGACAATGTGATAAATAAGTGACAGCATGAGACGATAGATAAAATATTCAGTTATTAATTCCCAGACCCTAAAAATTGAGATTGGTCCTCTATTTCTTTGCAAATTTCATTCTTCCATTTTCTTAGACCTAGCTTTTCCACATTGTGTGCTGTAGTCTCATTTAAATAAACAAGAAAGGAATGCAGGAGTAAACAAGTATAACAAGGTTTATTTAAAGTACTTTCAGTAGTTTAGTAATTTAGAAGCAATTTAGTAATCTGTTTCTTAAAACTGAAAGGTAAATTTGGTCAAGAAATGAGAATTTGAATTTAAAAGGCATTTTAACAAAACTTATTTGACTATAATGATTTTGAGCATTTGCAGTGCGAAGAAGATAGTTTTGGTTTTGTGGTTGTTTTGTGGAGTTGGTAAAAGATTTTTGGTGATGAGCTAAAATCTTCAATAGCTTGCAAATGAAAAATGGAGATGCTCTGCTGGTAGGTAAAAAAATCTTGAGGCCTTGTTTACAAAGGCATATATTTATGCTTAATTTAATGTACTGTGAATAGTTCTCATAAGGTCAGTGAGTAATAAGTCAAATTTAATGTGTGGAAAATGGTGGTATACAAGTGGTATTGAATGGATCACAGTGGCAACAGAGTTTGATGGACTGATTTGATTTCCTGGCTGAGGTGAGAAACGTGGTTTGGTTTTGTTTGGTTTTCTTTTTTTTTGATAAAAAGCGTCAGCAGTAAAAGGTAAAATCAGTAATAATCCAATGCATTGAGTGTAAGTGTGAAATTGCAGTCTCTCTTGAATGTGATGCTGGAAGCTCATTTTGAATTCAAATAGCATATGCCAACAAAACCTTTCATTTTCTGTATTCTAATACATTGGCTGATTTAATGAAAGAACAAGCTTATTTTCTTTAATTCAGCCACTAGAGCCGAAAATAGACATGGGTCTGTCCGACGTGCCTTTTGAAATTAGAAACACACACATCTGTCCTAGTCAGGTTACAAGGGATCAATCTAAAAACTTACCATTCATGAGACACTTGCTAAAAGTCATCAAAAAGGTGAATGTAATGTAGAGGTGATATACAGCCATTCTCCTAGTCCGATGTTCAAGATTGTGTCTGGCAACTCTCAGTGACGCAGATGATTTAAGTGGAATTCCTAGAAACAGGTTATGTTGTCCGACAGCCTACTGGCTTTTAGAAGCTAGATTTTCTTACTGTTACAAAGATCCAAGAAATTATTCTAAAACCAGTGGGGAATGATCTAATTGCTGATTTGCATCAAGAACAAAATTTTGGTTTACAAAAGAAAGTTCTGGTCCCATTCCTGATAGCTGATGCTTTTATCATTCAGAAACTCATTGTTCACCTGCTGCAAACTGTCAACTCAAGTATTTACTGTGGAGAGAAGGAGAACAAATAAATCAATAAATACCAGGGAGATAAAAATACTTTCTTTAATGCAGACAGTGCTTTTGTAGGTCCAGATAGGATATATATACAATATAGACAAAAAAACTCAAACAGGATTCCAAGAAACAAAGAGATCTCACTGCTGCAATCCAGCGTGTCTGCCAAAATGGCTTATTAGATTTTCTGACCAACCTGGAGGATGAAAGTCTTGTCATCATTGCACTTGCCAGAGCGCAAAGAGGAGCAAAGCTAACAACACTATCACTAAGCGGAAATACTAGCAATAACTGCAAAATGTGTTCCAGTTTTCCATGTTTCACTCCCCCCACGAGGGGAGAAAAGTATTATCTTTCTGGCTATATAAAGTATATAACTCTGCTTTCGGTTTTAAATTAAAAGAATAACAAAAGAGAGAGAAAATAAAACATTCATAAGAGAGCACACTGTTCCTGTCCTGCTAAGTGTAGGCTGCTCTTGAACACAGTTTAATCAGGAAAAACGTAGTGGGATGAGGTTTGGAGTTCCTTCCTTGGGACCTAGGACCTCAGTGATGATTAGGAGTGCCAACTTTACACCTTAGTAGCCCCAGGATGTGTCTCCCATTTTAAACCTAAAAGTGCTCCTTGGCACTTTTAGGTATCTGAATCTACCCAGCAGTGCCTTGACACGGTGAGTTAATTATTTTATTCTTACCTAGCTTCTCTTTCAATTGAACTGCAGAATAGAGAGGGACTTAAAAATACGTAAGTAATTTACATGAAGTGAGTAGTGCTCTGCACCCAGAAGCTCTGAGTTCTACAAGCAGCACAGGAGCCATGATCTTTTTCATTCAAAAAGCAGCTGCTCCACAATAATTGGCTTATATTGGAGGTTTGCATTTGATGGGCAACAATCTGGGCAGAGGAACCCTTCCCTTTCCCTGTTGAAGCTGGGTCACTGGTGAGCCCAGAAATGAAAAGTTTATGGGATAAGAACATAAGCAGGAACTTGACTTTCCATCCTAATAACTAAGTCTTTGAGTTTGATTGTTGGCTTCTGGTCCTTGCACCAAAGACTCTTCTTGCAAGAGACAGCTGTGAAATGTTTACTTCAGCAGCAGTGGGCATGACTGTTGCTAATCTGCCTGCAGAAACCCTAAAACTAAAAATCGTATTTCAAGAGTTTTATTTAGACCACCTGTGTCTATTGTGTCTCTGGAGAATTATCAAGATAAAAGTGAAATGAGCTACTTAGAGATGCAACGCATTTCTGTACGTTCTGCATCCTGCAAAACAGTCCAAATACCAAATAAAGTTAATATAATAACAAAAGGATATCACATTAATGTGGAGAAAAGTTAGAGATATTGCTCTCTGTCAAAAAAAAAAATCTAATTTTCCATCTTAACATATTACATGCAACACTCTTGAGTTTTTCTCATAGCTTGTACTCATTGAGAGTCTATTTAAATTAGTTATGCTTCAAAGCAAACAGAAAATTGAAAGACCCTTATTTGTTAAAAACATGAAGTGTAGGATGTTTAAAGAGGAAGGTGAAGAGCTACGCTTGGCTATATTTTAGTTTATTTCAGGACTGGCGTAATGATTTATTACTTTCTGGTTTTTTCCTCACAATTGCCAGCATGTATTTGTCAAGCTGCTGAAAAATACTGAAATTGTATAGCAATTTTTCTCCTGGAGTTTGTTTAAAATGCTTAACTTGGTATATGACTGAAAGAGTGACTTTCTCCATGCTCTTCTATTTGTAATGCTGCAATTAAAATAACCAGTTAGTGTAGGTTTTCTCTCATTTTTAGTGGATACATTGATTGAAACTTCCTGATTGATTGTGCTCATCTTTCCCACAACAAGGCTTAATTCGACCTTTAAAGGAAAAAAAAAAAAGTTGCATCCACTTTTTGACAGTGGCTGAAATATTCACGTAATATGCCAATTTGATTCAAACCTTACCTCCTGGTTGAGGTGTAAAACAATGAAAAGTGACAACAGACTGCTTTCAAGATAATTTATTATAAACACATTTCTTCAGTCTGTGTGTTTATTATATAAATATGCCCTAAACCGGACTATCCATTAAAACTAGACTTTCACCTCCCATTCCTACAATCCAGATTTATCAGAAATTTGCCCCCTATGAAACTCTTTATGATCCCAACAGGCCTGATTCCTCTCGCTTGTTTTATTTCTAAACTATAAATATTGTTTTTTCACTCCTCAGCGTGGAAATTTGGCTACATCCATTTTACATGCTTACTGGAGTAGAAAACTGCCTAATCAGATAGGAAAACAGTTGGCGGTATATAAATCAGGGTTTGCCGAGGATTTCAAAGTGTGAAACTGGCAGACGAGCACATATCCTAGGAGTTCTGCCTTTCCCCAGCTTCCCTGTAGAGATTTCACATGGCAAATATGATCACCAGGGCCATCTGTATAAATACATGGGTGTGTTGTCCTGAATTAACACAGCAGCTCTACTGGGGAATGTAATTAAGGTCTTATTTTTGAATTTCCCCACCAGACTGTCTGAAATATAGATATATATACCAGGAATAAAAATCTTATCTTGATTTTGATGAGGAAATCAATCGTAACGTGGTTTACTACCAAATAGTCTAACAGAAACCCCAAAGTTAAGTTCAGAGTGCTCCTTAGTGATGCTCCAGGGATGAATTTGCCCTCTCCTGTCCTGTAGATCAGTAACACTATGATATTGAAAGTAATGCTGTGCAACAAGCAGCTTTTCTTATACTCAAAGAAAAAAAAAAAAACGTTTTATATACTAATGGTTTTACTGTAACATTGCCTGCTCTACTCAGTCGACATTCCTTCCTAACGTTCATGTTGAAACAGAGTTAAGTAAAGATTCATGTTGTAGTGGTGACAGGAGGAGTTGTTACACAAGATGTAAAGTTTCCCTTGGATTTCGTGTCACGATTTTTTCTCATTATTTAAACAAGAACTACATTGAAGTGGTGCAGGTACCAGGCAATAAAGATTTCCCTTGGTGCTGACAAACTCTGAGACCGCAAACGGAGGTGCTTACATGCCACAAGAGATATTGCATAATGTTCTTTTCCTTTAGGCTGGGGATTGCTGTCACAAAGGAAACATCTTTATATAAGAACTACTACTATAGAAAAAAACATTTAGTTCTCATTATATATGAAGATTTCACTTCCGGCATGTTTTATTCAGTAATGTATGGAAACCGTTTCTAAGCATGCAGCTTTTAGCCTGCCTTGTTTATTAAACTGCTCTTGGAATTGCTTTAAACATTGTCAGTAATTCTGCTTTATTATTTAGCAATACCCAAGTACAATAATGGAGGGAATATGTTGTTTGTTTTAAAAAAAAAAAAAAAAGAAAGAAATAGGAATACATGTTTTGTGGAGAGACAAAGCTTTTATAAGTGGTATACATAAGATACCTACATATCTGATTTGTAGGTAGTTTATTGAGTCCATTTGTAAGGATTTTGGCAGGTGAAAAATTATTTTTGTGGCTACGGAATGTTAAAAAATAAATAAAGCAAACAGGAAAAGAGTTTTGCTGGAATGCTGCAGTTCATCTGTGGGTCACTGGCATGGGAGTTGAGGTGCACGATGTGTTAACTGAGAGAGGAAAAATTGGAGACAGGAATTGATTTAGAGCAGTAGGTGTCTGTATCAGGGAAACAAACACAAACGTAAACCCCTTAGCCCGGTCAAAATACAGGTAAGGTCATCATTGGACAACAGTTGGGGTATTTCAACTTTTAGGGGATTGGTAGCTGTTTTTCTGTATTCCCAAAATCACTGCAAGATGGTGATATAAAGAACAAGAATATTTTATATTCACAAGCAGACTCCTTTTCCTTTCAATAATATGAAAAAAGGTTTGAAGTACAGTCGATAGGGATGTTGAATAATGACATTTCCAATATTTTTTTTTTAATTTTGAAACTACTTTCCAGTAAAAAAGTCTGAAAGAAAACTTTCTACTGCATACAAAAATTATAGTAGCAGAAAGCCTTTTCTTTTTTCAATGAAAATCCTGCCACAAAAACTGAGAGCTGTGCTGCTATTCTTATCACATTTATTTTATTAATTTTAATTTAAAAATGTGTTTTTCCTGAAATGTGAACATTGTGAAAATTCTTATTCTAAAATCCATTTTGAATATAAAACTATTTGAAGCTGAAAATGTTTTGCTGTCTTGAATGAGTGAGACCTAGTGGTGTATATGCTTTGATGACTGGCTGCAAATGCAGCGTAAGCCTGGTTATTGCTACCGTGAACACTTACAAGCTCCTTTGCAATTGCCATTTGTTGTGGTTTAACCCCAGCCGGCAACTAAGCCCCACACAGCCGCTCGCTCACTTCCCCCCAGTGGGATGGGGGTGAGAATTGGAAGGGTAAAAGTGAGAACTTGTGGATTGAGACAAAACCAGTTTAATAAGTAAAGCAAAAGCCATGCATGCAAGCAAAGCAAAACAAGGAATTCATTCACTACTCCCCATCGGCAGGCAGGTGTTCAGCCATCTCCAGGAAAGCAGGGCTCCATCACGCGGAATGGTTACTTGCCATCACTCCAAACGTCCCCCCTTCCTTCTTCTTCCCCCAGCTTTACATGCTGAGCATGACATCATATGGTATGGGATATCTCTTTGGTCAGTTGGGGTCAGCTGTCCCAGCTGTGTCCCCTCCCAACTTGTGCACTCCCAGCCTGCTCGCTGGTGGGGTGGGGTGAGGAGCAGAAGAGGCCTTGACTCTGTGTAAGCCCTGCTCAGCAATAACGAAAACATCCCTGTGTTATCAACACTGTTTTCAGCACAAATCCAAAACATAGCCCCATACTAGCTACTGTGAAGAAAATTAACTCTATCCCAGCCAAAACCAACACACCATTCTCCAAGGAAAATGTCTGGACACAATGAAAGCACAGAAACAAGGGTAGACTGACAGCTGAAAGGCAGATGGGTAGGTAGAGTACCTGCCACTGCCTTTCTTCTCTCCGTTGCCTGTTAGGCATTCTTTTGAACACGGGCTGTTTTTACACCACACTAAATTTTGTTACGAGTCAATTCCTACAAATGTCATTCGTTTCACTGTGATTTCAGCAAGTTCCTGTCATCCTGACATGACAGGGTCAGAATCTTGCCTGGCAAAAATTGTCTTACTATCCTAACCTTGACAATTTACTTTGGTGAAAGATCTGTTTGTAGGAGTTTTGCCCCTGATAAGATGGCAGAATATAGAAAAATTCAACAAAATTCAACAAAATAATTATGTTCTTTGCCATGTGGTGCTGCAGGAGCCTTCAAAATTCAGCTTTCCAGAGGTGATGTGTTTCTGTTTGTTGGAATGATATATGGATATATTTATAAAATATACATTTATAAAATATTTATAAAAATTTTGGCACCAAAAGTTTTCCACTGACAACAGTTTTTTCTGTTTTAGAAATGTGCTAAATATATAGAACTAAACTTACTGATAGCAAAGGAAGTTTCTAGACATAGCACCCTGTACCATTTTGAATATCTGGTGAAAAAATATTTTTGATGTATTTTAGCCAAAGTGTTGATTTATGGATTGCTAATTTCAGCATGCTGGATTTTTGCTTGGTCAGGTACAGAGTTCTGTACCACCTCTGAGCTTAAAACTCATGCGGTTATAATTGTTATCTCAGATGATATTTCCATCAGCGTGTGGCTCATACGTCTTTGCAATGGAGGTAACCTTGGCTGAATAATGAATCGAAGTAGGCTCAGGCATCAATCACTAATGATGCTGCAGAGATATTTCGGTAGATTTGTAAATGTCATCACCCAAAGAAAGACTATGTAGTGGGCTGGGACCATTTTAAAGGATGAGAGAAGTTTCATTTTCCAAAGAAAATACTTTCTCTAGGATTAGTCAGAAGTATTTATTTAAAATTTTACGTGACTTCCTGAGGTCCTTAGGGAACCCCAAGACACAAAGTTCTAGTTTACCATACTGATGTATTATATGGACTTTCAAAAGGATGAATTTTAATTTTAAAATATGTATTTAATTAGCTTGGTATGGAAGACTTGAAGGCATTCATTATGAGGACATTTTATTATAATCCACCTGTAGGCTAAAAGTGGAGACTGCTATTCCTTAGTGAATCCCTGCTCTCCTAGTGCAGCTTTGGTTTATTTTCACAAAAATTGTTGAAATACTGAGCTAAAAATATATTGAAACCAAGTGGATCAAAGTTAGGTGTGGTCTAATAGATAAATCACTGCTTTCTCAGGTGCTGGGCTGCAGTTCAATCCAAGATATTTGACTCAGATTAAATTAATTTAGTGGTCACATCTCACATAGCTTAAAACAGTGGGATTTTCTGCTTGAGAGAGGTGGGAAATAGAGCTAGCATGAGTGATGAATCGTTTCTCACCTTTAGGTGGTCTTTTCAGGTTTGAACTTATTTTGAGGGAGAACTGAGAAGAACAAATGGTCCTACTTATGTTGTCCTTGACTTCAGAGTTAAACAAAACAAAACAAACTTGTCCCAGTATTCTGCTTTTCCAGTCAAGTGTGTGAAGGATTTTGAGACAGGTGCTCCAAATGTTGCAGTTCTCTCTATCTAGCTGAAGAATTTGCTTATTTCTATACTCCTTTAATTACAGAAATGCTCTACTTAACCTATTAAATAGAAGTTCTTTTGGCTATTATTAAAAAGGCATTTATTCCTTTTATTGTGATATTTGCCTGATTCATAAAAATTTAAATACATCTGAAGAATGTCCCATGTCTACTTTTGGAGTCCAGAACTACTTCTATTTGCACAAGCGTGAATTAAATAGAAATGGAACTGTCATATCTTAGGACTTTTTTCTGTAAACCTTAAATGAATAAAAATACTTGTATGTTTTGTTATTTAGATGAATGGGCCTGCTCTTATGAGTAATGACTGTCTGCCTCTCTACTTAATGAGTTGTTTGCCAATATTGTCTCTATTAGTATATTACAGATCACCCATTTCTGCAGTACGAGTATTAAATTTACTAATTAAGTCCTGTAAAAGACAAAGTTACAGGTTCTGGGTTTTGTTTCTTAAGGTCTAAGCTTTTTTATTTAGCTGCTTCCCCCCCTTCCCCCCCCCCCGGCCCTTTTAATTGCAAGACATTATGGTCATAATCAGACATGGTGAATAGATACCATTTTGAACAGAAATCCTTTTTGGTCAGCCAGTGATTGCATCTATTTGTGCTTGATGATTTTGTGTTTGGGATTAAGCAATGGTTGCTGTGTTTGCTTCTGTTGAGCTAACCAAAGCACAAAATTTGAAGTTAATGCTGACTTTCATCTGGCTCCATAATACAGAAGAGTACCTAATTTAGCATAAACCGTGCTGATACAAACTTAATTCATCAGCATTTTCTGACAAAGCTTGAATCGTTACAGTAAGTTTATGGCAATCAACACTTTCTGTCATTTTTGGTCTGGTACTAAAATGATCAAGGCTGGATTTTCTGTACTGTTGAATCGTTGCCTTAGATCGCAGCTCCACTATGAATTTATGCTGGTCTGCTTTCTTTTCATGCCTCTAACTCATGCCGGTGTATTTGTGACCATATGTTGGATCAGATTCAGGAACTGATCCAGTTAAACTAATTTAGAGAAACGAAAGAAAAGTAGTTTTAACTTTCATCAGTTCCCTAATCAGGTTTGTTGTGTTACTGCATTTGTGCTGGGGTAAAAGAAGGGTATCGATAGAAGGAACAAGCAGTCAAAGGTACTGAAGGAGGGGGTACTTGTTTCTGGGTCCGTGCCAGCCATTTGCTGATGTAACTTGTTCACATAACCGGGATCTTACAGTTACACTGGATCCCGAGCAGTGCCAATGGATATGGATAAAAAATGTGAGTGAAATGATCTGTATGGAATCATGAACTGATAATAAAAATAAGAAGAAAATGTGCTGCTGGATCAAAAAGAAATTTAATTTTAACTTGCATTTTATTAAATTTCACTTTTTTCATGAAAATTCTTGTAACAGTAATACAGTGAAATGGTTCAGGCAAAAAAATTGCATTCTTGTCTTTTTATGCAATTCTCCTTAAGATAAACATTCTCTTTATGCATTTCCTTGCCCTGTATTCTCTCCTTCTTCTGCATTTTATACAGTATTTTCAAATTAATTGAAACACTACTTTTTTTAAGGTTATCAGCAACCTTGGGCCTCTGGAGTGGATTCTTAACACTCCCAGTCATCACAGAGTTCATCATGGTAAGCTAAAAGTGTAACCTCTTATTCCTCAGTGTGTTTTTACTCATGGTCACTATTTGTATAATAATAATAAAGTACTAAAATTGTACTGTAAAATTAGTTTTACAGAAGGATTTTAATTTTGATCATTGCTTCACAAATAGTCCTTGTTCAGTTAAAAGTTTCACAGTATTTTAAAAAAACTTTTTTATAACTTGAATTTAATTTAAAAATTTTTACATTTAAGATTAATTATTGAGCAGAAAATAAACCTGGATAATGTGAAATAATTGGAAGACTTTGAGCAAAACAATTCAACGTTTGTAAATACAAAGAGCGATAGAAAAATATCCCATCCTTCCCCGACTAAAACATCATTAACTTGTCAATCACTAACAGATGCTTTTGCATTCAAATTCAAGCACTGAATGTGCGAAAAGACATGGTTACCTTTTAGAAGAACTGTTAAATGTTTTAGTGGAGTTTGGTTTCAGCTGTCTGAATTATTGAAAAATCTCACTTCACGCAAGTGCATGATGATTGACTTTTCATCAATATTCAGAGGCATTCAAGACTGTACTGCATATGTAAATTGGATTAATAACTCCACTGCGTACTGAAAAATATGAACATATCTGAGGAATAGAAGTGGATTTCATAGATGCCATTGGCTCATTCAGTGTGCAGAGATAACAAGTGAAAAAGTAATAGAGGAATGGAAGAACAAAATAATTTGAAACAGACTCAAATGCAGTTATATGTACAGAGGATGTTATTAATATTTATTATAGCCTCCCTATGTAAAGTGTTTATGGCACTGTGTAGGCTTTTTAAAAAGACTGTGGTGCTCTGTGTGTCTAATCCTTAAAATTTGCACAAGTACTGGTAATCCTGGAGGGAGACACTCTGCTCCTATTTGCTCAGCTGTAAATCCAAGCTAATCCTCTGATCCTGATCGGAGTTAAGCAGAATCACTCCGGAGTTGATCCAGTGTTGTACAGTCACTCCAGACAATCTCCACAAACTTGGGGATATGTAATCAATGTTTCTTTGCCCATACTTTTGATAGGACAGCTTATAAACAAGTGCATTCCCTAGAAAACAGATAGAAGGATCAGTTTTCCTCACACTAAAGTTAATAATAATGAAGGCAGGATCAGACATATGGCATAGAAGATAGAGACAGCTGAAAGCCATTAATGAGATGATTGCACATAAATGTATTTAGCATATATTTTCTCAGGTATAAACTGGTGAAATTATTTTTTGTTTGCTTTTTAATTTGTCTTTATAAATATATTTTGAACTGAGTTTACTCTCCAAATGAATCCTTTTATTTCACAGAAATTTTGGGTATGACACATTTGATTTGTATGTTTGAATCCGAGTAGAAAGACAGCAAGAAAAAGCCTAGTAAGAAAAAAGAAATTTTATAGATGTATAAGAAGTGGTGCATTACCTACCTTTTAAAATTATTTTTAGATTATAAATTGATGCTAATGATGAAGATTTCCCTTCGTAACTCAGTTGCATGTATTCTTATATATGCAATTACTGGTCTCATAAATGATTTTTGTTATAGGTAGAAATCCTTACTGCATTGACAAAAATTATGGTGGCACACTTATTATCTGGGACAGGATATTTGGTAAGTAAAAAACCAGGTGTTCTCTCTCATGTTTAGTTAGTGTGGCAAAAATATGTGTACTTTTGAATTTGATTGTTGGTTGTCCTTTTTTTTTCTTCTTCCATCAGGAACATTTGAGGCAGAAGATGCAAAAGTTGTATATGGTTTAACACATCCAGTGAATTCGTTTGATCCCATCATGCTCCAGGTGCTATAGTTTGTATCACTGACTCTGTATCTTCAACAGGCACTCATGTTCAAAAGAAACTCCTCTCTTAGGAAAAGTTGAGGCCATCCTTGTATTACTGCACAGTCAATTAAATTATCTTCAATTTCTTTAGTATTTCATTACAAACCAATTATTTCTACTCGCTATGTTGAGCGTATGCAGAGCTTGTAGTCATCATGAAAATACAATACAGTAAATTAACAACTAATTACAGTGGAGATATAACAGGCCTTGGACTGAATGATGTCCATTTTGCTGTATGTAGGGCAATATGCAGCGAAACACAGACAAAAAAATGTATTTCATCTGTGTTTGTCTTCTCTAAATATTGCTATTTCTTAAATAACCCCATGGTGTAATATCTTTACTTTTTTTATCTCTTCTGCATATTTGCTGTTCAAGGTACTCCAGAACTATTTGTGTTGACAGCATTATATAGCAGCCATCATGGTCTCAACAAAACCTCTAGAACAGGTTGAATATAGTTTTAAAAAAAAAAAAAGAAAAGAAAAGAAAGGAAAAAAGAAGAAAAAGTACTTAGTGTGGTGCTTCCTAGATTTATTGGTCCAGGTTTCACTTAAGCTGGATAAAAATTCTCTGTAAAAACCTCAGGGACTGAGGAGTATTGAAGTCCCCGTTTGCTTTTCATGACTATTCATCCAAGGAGGCAACTCAAAGAATGAGAAATTCTACCTGCAGGGGTGTCTGGGCTGGAAGCTGGAAGGATGGCCACAGCCTGTGCAATTATATCCATTCCAGTCAGAAACTAAGTAATTTAGTATGTCATGTCAAGGTCCCAGTAACCAAATTCTAGTTTAAAACTACCATAAATATAGCTATACAATATACCAATAAATACTCTGGATTGATTACAGGAGAGACAAATTTTCCTCTGGGCAGAAGTCATTGTAATCCTCGCTATAAACCAAAGACTTGATATGGCTCCTGCCTATTTCAGTCAGGTTTTCTGAACTTCTGACTGTCTTCATCTATTCCTAATTTATTCTCTTTAGACTTTGAAAAATCATTTACTTAAGAGCTAAAAATGAATAAAATATAATGTTTTATTAGATTTTATTTTACTATCATGATGGAAAATTACTTGCTCTTTTTTTCAGTTACGTCCCTTGGCTCATATTTGGAACACGTTTTGGGCCACACCTGGATTCTGCAACAAGCTTTCTGTCATATTCAAAGGGCCAGGCTGGGGACCAGGCAAACCTAGACTTGGCCTTCCTGAGGAAATCCCAGTGGTAAATAGAACATGCACAGGCTTTCAGTTTTGTGTAATTTACTTGGACCTCTTAATGCTACTGGATCAATGTTAAAAACTCTACACATGCTATTTTAAATTAGCAAATTAGCAGTCATAAAGCTTAGGGGAAGATGAAATGGGAAACGGAACTGAAGGAAATGAATGTTTTAGCTGTGTTTTTTTCTTTTTATTTGAAGGAAAAACCCTATTTTTTATTTACCTTTTCATTATTCATTTCCTAAAGAGATTTTCAAAATTGTTCTAGAGAGTACGGTAATTTCTCTTTTTCTTTTAGCTGTGAACATACGCACACAGAGTTAAACTCTGTCTCACACTAGCTAGTACGTTAAGTTTGATAGTAGATTATCTCTGTGCAATTATCTGTGCCCCTTAATCTTTTTTGTGTTTGTAAGTATAAAGAATACTAAGGAATAACAGGCTGGAGCAGGTCACTATTGAAGGCTATTATCTGTTTTGGTTCATACAGATCACTGGAAAAGAAGTTCCCTTCAATCCAAGTCTACCAGCTTATCTTAATTGCTATGCAGTTGTACATTTTGCTGTAATACTGGACTTGTATACTGAACTTCTTGGTACTGTGACTGTAAGTAATTCCTATCTTTATGAAATAGCATCTCATGCTAACAGTAATATGGCACACAACATATTTAAATAATAAAGCATTGAGTAGAGGCTCTGTGGCCTGATTCGTATCTTACTTAAGCTATTATAATAACAACTAGATTCTGTAAAAAGAATCAAAATAGATGGCTAAATTATATAATTATATAATATTAAATATACAATGTTTGACATCATTTAATAACCATATTAAGTTAAGCAATTAAATTAAAAATAATAAATGTTCCATAGAAGGTGTATGTGTCGGCTTCAGTTTTTAGGACCTCATGAAAGGAAAAATGTATCTCAGACTTGAAACTATGTAGGTTTTAAGATGTCGAGGTTGGTCATATTGCTAGGTGCCAATAATGCCCAAGCTTTAGAATGAAGATTGCAAAGGTCTTGCGGGAAGCTTGGTGTCAGCATGAGTTCAGAGTTGGAGGAGCACAGACTCAGGGCAAATTCTTCTTCCAGTCTCGAACATACAACAGCATTGCTAGAAATACAGCAAGGAGAGGCACGTGTTTACCACCTTGCGTTTGGGCGGATGGGATCTCCCTGGTAACACTATGTAGTTCCTCCGTGGATACCTGGCAGTCTCTGAAGGTGAACTATGAGGCCATCTCCGCCTACAAGAAGTGAGACATTAACTGCTTCCGTGGTTTCACGCCTTCCAACCTCCTTTTCATTCTTCCTTCCCTGACAACTCTTTCTACTTTACTAAAGCAAAAATCTTCTAGTTAGGAAGCATAATTTTAATGCATCTAATATTCCCCCAAAACAGTCAAAGGCCTACCAAAACATCACAAAAGTCTCTCAGTTTGATAAAACGCCCTTTGGTCGCCTTCTTAAACCCTTTCTAAGACGTCCTTGGTTAAAGAGCAGTCTTGTTGTTGTGTTTGTGTCACCCACGTTGTCACAGGCCTGCTGTCAGGGTGCCAAGGGCCCCCTGGGTTCTTCAGCCTCTGCTCGCCTGTGGACCTGCCTCGTCCCAGCACGCTTGCCCAGCGACCTCTGGCCTTGGCCGATGGTGGTTACTGTGCCCTGCCCACCTCGATGGGTGCTGCAGGACAGCACCCTTCCCGCTGGGGCCACGGCCCTGCCCCTCCACCTGCCACTGGCCCCCCACCCCTTCCCCAGGGAGCAGCCCCTCTCGCTGCGTCCCGATGCTTTTGTCCATGGCCAACATGTCTGAATCCAGCCAAGAGGCAGATTTCTAGAAATAAGTCTCTTTCACATATCTGACCATGCTCATCCATGAAGGATTCCAGAGGATTGCAAAGCCATTTCAAAGCTGTCAGAAATCTTGTCCAAACATTGATGTATTGGTCTTCCGACTCAGACATTCCTCTTGCTTCCCAGGGCAAGAAGGGCAGGAGAGAGACTGTAATAATTTCTTGGGGTATGTAGAAACAGTCTTATAGCAGCTGTGGCAGCTCTGCATATACGAGCTGCTACAGCTCTTTTTTTTTACTTTTTTGGTTAGATGTGTTCTGAGTAGCACATCAGACCAGTAGAACAATGCAATTTTTGAGAAAAATTTAAAGAGTAAGTATTTTATGTAGTGTTCCCGATATAAAAGCTACCTCAGGCATACTCTTCTGATTAATACTAAGTTATTCTACACATCGTGTTCACGGCTATAGAGGGTCACATTGCAACTGCAGGGAATTTGGAGATTACTAAGCCATCTGAGGTTTAGTCTATTCTAAGAAATTTCTGAGGACAAGAAATTAAGCCAAAGGTAAGGGTAAATACCTCCAATGTATACAAGTTATACAGTATACATGATTGCCAATATTCTTATATTGAGAAAACCTCTGCAAGACTTTCCGGATATGCTTCTAGATTCCTACATACCAGCAGCAAGTCATATTTGTATAGGGATCAAACTGTGGGTTTTTTTGTTTGGTTGGGTTTTTTTGTCTTTTACTTTGTTACTGTTGCTTTTAGCAGCAAGAAGTAAGGAGTCTGCTCATGAGTTTTTTCGTATTTTATTCTTTTCTCTTTTTGCCTTTTTCTGGTCCTGGAAGGAAAAATGGATGGTCCAAATTATTTTCTCTGCTGATAACTGCAGCTTTAAGAATAAGTAGTAGGGGAAGCTGAAAAATGCACCCAAGCCCCAGATGATCATTAAATTCTTGCAATCATGGAGGAAACGTCCTGAAGATCCGCCATGTATGAACTTACTGTAGAAAAACAGCTAGAAAATTCTCTGCACAAAACTGTAGGGTAATAAGGTAGTAAGGATAAGAAGGAGAGCATGGGGGACTAGAAGCACCTCATCTCAGGACATAAACCTTCAGCGTGGGTGTAGAAAGTGCTGTCCCAAGGCAGAGTTCCAGCATTGCTCTGCAGTACAGTGGGGAAGCTGTCATGAGAAGGAAGCTTGTGTATGAATAACTTTACTTGGCAAAAATCTTTCTTCAATATCAGTTTTCCACTACACTGAGTTATGAAATGTCTATGGATACCACTGGAACTTTCTGTCTGGCTATGAATTATGTCATAATTGTGGCATAGCTCCATAAATGGAGAAAGCTAACTGTTTTCCTCATTTTTAGGTATAAGTTCCATTTCATAATAGCTATAAGACACAGCACACAGCTATTACATTTCTCAAGTGATTACAGTTGCTCAGTGTTTGGTCTCACGCCCTGTAGAAGTGTTAAATTTCTCTACACGTAAAGAGCAACCATATACCTTCGGTCTGAATGACTTACATTTAACTTGCAAAAAGAGCAAAACAAGAAAGAACAAATACATATTTTCCACAGGAGAGAGCATACAGTGTTTATTTTCTATACAGTGATCTGCACTACATCCAGAGAATAAAAATTACTTCTGAGCTCTGCACATCTAGATCTGATCCAAAGCTCATTGAAGAAATGGGATTTGGATCAGTCCCAGAGAGAGTGCTAGGAGTGTAAAACTGCAGTACATTCAAAGCAAAAGTCTCATAGCTCCAGAACTGCATGTATCACATAAATCAAAGTGAAGTGTACCTTAAACTCATTATGCAGTGTCTTTTTTATTGCTGATAGATACTGTAACATTTACTGTGCTTATAATGCTATGAATATACGAGCAGTTTCAATTAGATCTCTTGAAAGTTGAGAACACAATTAATATATCCATTCAGTAGGACATCACCAAGTACTATATATGGAATATTGCTAAGAATTTACAATTTTTTTTTAGGAATTCTAAGTTAAAATAAATTCATACAGACAAAGACACCTAACAATAAAAAATTCATAGCATTGTGGTAGCATTCTTCATTTGAATGTCGAAAGTGTCTGATATATGACAGCAGGACATCTGTTACATTATGAAATGTGGTGACATTGTTCCTAGCAGTTCTGTGGAAAGACTGAACGCACCAGGATGAGAAAATGCATCCATGTTATTCTTCAAAAGGAATAAAACAATCTGAGTCCTTTGAAATATAAAAGTCAGTTTGGAATCTTTCAATTTTCATCTAAATGCACATTTGGAATGGCATATTTTCTTCATTTAAATTAATTATTTTTTCATTACTGACAAAATATGAAATAATAATGCAGTGGCAATCTGTTGATTACAAAGCTGTGTAAACTTGTTCCCAAAATTCTAAAACCTGCCTTTTTTTTAAGGCTCCAAAATATTTTTAAAGCTTTCAATGAAATCAAAATCCAACAGAAATATTTTTTTCTGTTTGATTGCAGCCAGTAACCACATTGCAAAGTTGTAGCTGACTTGTAATTGGGGAACCTGCTGTGGTCCCACAGGCTTCTCTGTTTATACAAATACTCCAGTATATAAATACTCATCTATTTTATATATACATCCATGCATATTATGTTTAAGTGGAACAAAGATGCTAGCACTAACGAAGGTGTAAAAGGCACATTCTTTTCACACTGCAACTTGCAGTGTGTAGATTTAATATATGATGTTTAGTTTAGCGATATAACCCACTGACTATTTTGTTGATTTTGGTAGAGTAATGCCTAGAAAATGGATCCCTCAGCTGCCAGCATCCACTTCATAGGGTGATACATGTTTGAAGGTAAATAAAAGAATCAAGGCAGCGTGTAACTATACCACTGGAGCTGTAAAGAGAAAGTTATGGAAGCAAACTAATAATGCTAAAATTTATGTTACATGGCTGGTTTTCTAAAAGCTGTTATTCCCAAATGGCATCATGGTGTATTTCCCTGCAAATTTCTTGGTAGTCTTTGACTAGGAGCACAAATGAGGGAACACATTTTTTTGCTGTATGTGAATGTGGTGCATGTATCTACAGTGAAGGGTAACTTACACTTTCTACCTTCATCGTTCTCAGTAAGACTTTATGCCTCACCCTTCATCATTCCAGAAAGCTGAGGACTTGGGAAGTGGAAGGCTGCAACACCATACTCGGACATTATAGTGCCATGCATTTGTGTAGGTCTGATGATAATGCCAGTTTGCAAATAACTGTGATCTGCAGGTTGTGCTTTAGATTCCTCCAGTCCTTCACATTCTGGGCCACAGATGGTATTGGGCCATAAGAAGTTTTACAAACAGCTAGTGTTCAAAATGTTATGGTTCAAGTAGGAGAGCATCTGAAGAGAAATGGAAATTGGCCTGAAAAACAGAATCTGTAAAATACAATCAGGTAGTTATTATACCAAAGAACCGCATTTAGCATTTTAACCATTTAAAGATAAAGGCTTGTTTATATTTTGGTTTGATTTTCCTAAATTATAAGTTTGCTTCAGTTCTTTCTTCTGATTTACTAACATACGTTAAAATGTATTTCTATTCCCTTTTTTCTTCTGGAAATCCATGTTAAAAACTGAGCTGCAATTTATTAATTTCCTTTCAAGTTCTTAATCCATGCTTTTTTCATCTGTGGTTAGATAAATGTGGCGAGTCAAATGATAACTCCAGGCTCCAATTTTGCACGTCTTAGAGAAAATGTTTAAGAGAAGTTTGCAGGCTCATACTCCAAATTCTTGTATTCAATCCTTTCTTTCTTTGTGGAGAGAAAGCTGCAGTCTGAATTACAATATTACAGTGTCTCTAATATCAAGCTTATCATTATTTCAAGGCCCATCAACAACAATATAAAAGAAAAACAACAATAAAAATTGTTATTGTTTCTTGAAAATATGTTAACTTTAAAAGCGTAATTTTTAATTTTTTTCCTCCTCTTCTAGAAATGGCAATTAAAATATATCTTTAAGGAAAGAAAAAAAAATTTGATACAAGTTATGAGAGAAAACACCACTAAAAATACAACCCAAAAGTGTCTGCTTTGAAGAAGTGTTTCCATCATCCACTCAAATCCAACTCTTAGTGTAAGGACTAAATTTAGCCTCTAGGCTTGCTGTCTAGGTAATGGCAAGAAATAGAATCATTCAGAAAGTGCTCTCTCTCCACTGATTACTGGGAAAGCTTAGGTTATTAACAGATTTTTAGGCACTTCAGTAAAGGTACTTAAAGGAAGGTAGAATGAATCAGCACCTCAGTTTTCTGAAACCGGAATCACAAGGAAACCCAGATGCCTAGGACTTGGTGACTGTCTAATGCTAGCCAGCTCAGAAACACTGGGAGGGCACAAAAGGGTGAAATCATGCAGCTCTCTCAAACTGGAAATTGGAGACACCCTTATTCATTCATAGCAGGTACTGCTAGATCCTTCCTGAAGACCAATATTAACATTTGTTCTCTCAAAACCACTGCAGGTTCATTCGTTTTCCATGAAGTGTGATTTTAGCCACATATTGTAATGTAGCAATTACATGACTTGCTTGAAATTTGGATTTGATGTTCAGTTCTTTTTCCTGACTAAGGGGATTACAAAACCTTATGGTTTTTTTTCTCAGAATAGTGCCCTACCGCTGTGGAAACATTTTTAAGGCAGTCTGTAGAAGCTAGTGCATTGCACTGGAAACACAAAGCAAAATCAGACCCACCTGGCCAGAAGGACTAGGTTTAAAAAAAGGTGTAATTCTCCAACTTAAAAGTGAGGACAGTCTCTAAGGAGGAAAGTCTTGAATTCCAGTCCTAGTTCCCTGGCAAACTCCTTTATTTGACAACTAACAATCATTGAAAACCATATCAAAGCATTTCTAAGAAATTTATGGGTGAGTTCCCTTATGCCTGTGCCAAATCATGTTTTTCTTTGCTCACTTCTTGGATTTTTGTATGACCCGGTTTCTACAGGAAGCTGAAGTGGGAGTTGAACTTACTGTGACTAGATGAGCAGTTTAAGAACTACTCATTTTATTAAACTTAAATAGAGTCTGTGCCTGATTTTTGTAAAAAAGTTCTGTTCAAAAATTCTGTCACTTCAAAATAAATTGCTTCATGTTAACAGTGAAAAGTCTTTTAAACTTAGGATAGCTGTGGAATTTTTGGATTCTAGAAACTGAAGTTTTCAAAAAGAGTGCCCTCAATTTAACCTTTTATTGACAAATTTAAAACTTGTATCTGGAATTTGCAAATGTATTCCAAGTGATACAAATCTTGATAAAGGATTATAAGCCCATTAGAGCATTTTTTGCTTTCTTGACTTAAGCGACAGTCTGAACACATAACTCCTATACTGAGTCTCCCCAGGGTTCAATATCCCGTCTCCTGTGGTGGCTGACAGCAGATGCCCAGGGTAAGAGCGTAAGAAAAGTATAAAGAATATCCTTTCTCAAGGATAAGTATATGTAAGTAGATGATGGTAATCATCAGTCTGAGGTTTTGTAAGTTTATCATAAGGATTGATGGAACAGATTGGAAAAGTAGCAATGCAGTAATGAGTTTGATCTATCCTGGTATAAATCTGTGCAAGAGAGTGGCTTGACAGGTGTCATTTGTGAGAAGTGTGTTCTGGCTTGTAAACTGGTGAGGCTGCTGTTTAGCTTGCTCATTGCTGGGATTGTGTTTTCTTTGTTCAATAACTGTTTGTTAAGGATATCTAAGTAGGTGCTTGTGATTCTTCAGTAAAACAACAGAAACCTACCCAGCCTGAGTGTGTGGTTTGATGTGTTTTGCAAACATGGGCACTGTAAGTTCACACAGCTGTAAAACTTGAGAATATCCTCCTGTGGCCTCCCACGCTCACAGATACTTACCTTAGATCTCTTCAAGGGGTAGGGGCCACCACTGAAGGAAGGTGGGCATGTCACCAATTGGGATTTATTGAAATCAGGGCAGACACTCATAGATTTTTATTTTTCCAATGCCTGCAATCTTGAAGTGCAAGATGCTGTCCATAAACCTTATGGCTATTGAAGCCAGAAAGGATTCCTATAAACTCAGCAAGATCCCCTAGTTTTGTTTTGGGTTTTTTGTTGTTTTTTGGATTAAAAACCAAAGGCTTTTCAAAACTAATATTTGAAAGGAAGTCAGGGAGGGAACAAGAAAACTGATTAAATATTTGATTTTCAAAGGCAGCTGTGTGAATACAAAAAATACTTAATAAATGAAAAGAAAAAATGAAAATAATTTCTGTTTTCCTGAGTTTTGCTTATATCATTTCGATGTAAATTTTAAGGACATAAATCCTTATGCTGCTATTCATCCAAGTACTAACACACATGTTAATGTTTAAAAGTGTTTTAAGTCTGATTGAAGTAAATGGTATGAGTTGAAGAGTTTTGCTGAATTGGGAACCAAGTGTTGAGTTGTCATGAAGGGACAACGTTAATTTTGTTTCTCCTTAAATATGGTTATATTGTCACGTCATGTGAATTCTTATTCTCACCAATCTATTGGTTTTGGTATCCACTGGGATTCATAATGACAATTATAAGATGAACAAAAAGAACAGGGCTGATGGGATTTTTATCTAGAAATAATTTTGTTCCCTCTTGGGTAAAGGTATAAGGGAATCCCGTAACTTCAAGAAAACACATTGTGCAGAAGGGAATATCTTAAACAATATTTTGGAAATACAGCATTCAGGAAACAACTATAAAGGTGGTTACTCCAGATAAGTGTGCTATCCAGAGCAGGTATTTTTGTTGTAAAATTTAAAGTAACAAATTACTTTAAAAGCAGACACTAACAAGTGAGGAAGTTGAAGCTACTGTTCTGTTAAAACTCAATTTCTCTTCAGAAAATTACTCTAAATTAATTCTTTGTCTACTTTTTAACAGACATTATCACAGGGAACTCTTCTCCTGAGGATTGGCTTTATCATTCTGTCCCTGACCTCTTTCGGACTACTTATGGAGAACAGGCAAGATACAAGATGTGCTTTTTTATTTTCTTCAGTCATTATGCATTATTTATCATTATATGGAAATTTCAAGTGTGTCAGGAATTATACTGATAAAGAACTATAGATACACTCGGACACATACATTACTGTCAGTGGCTATATCTATATTGTCCCTTGCAGAAAAGTTATGGGATGGGCTACTCATGTCACCCTCTGTGCTTGCATTTGTTGGGTCCACATCTCTGATTTTGAGACACTGGCAGGCCAGTGAGACCTGCAGGCTGTCCCAAGGCTGTTCAAGCTCAGACTGCAATTATATTGTGTCAGTCCTGTGTAGCGTGCCATAGGTGTCAGATACAGTGACGGTATATGAAAAGCACACAGTGTAGCTCAGAGTAGACTCAAAATCACATGAAGGATGGTGTAGACTTAAGACTAAATTTAATCAGTATGGATTCAAATCAAATTGGGTATTGAATACACCAGCCCAGTGAGACATACACTACGGAAGTAGTCCATATGGGCACCGTGACCCTACAGAAGAATAAATAGCAGCTACAGTTTCTTACAGAGAAACTATTTTGCCCTGCCCACAGAAATGTGCAATAGAAGCTTCATTTGAGATCGAGGTGCCAGTCCTGCTTTCCACCTGCTGTTCATTATGTTTTCAGAAGGGAATACCTTTCACTTGTATGGACTGAATAGTTTATTTCAGGATGGGTAAAAGTCTGTCAATATGCCAGAGATGTGTATAACTTAGGGAGTTAATAATGTGAATTAGTAAAAATTTATAGAAATGGACCGATAAAAAGATTCTGAACTACTCATGTAGCAGTTTTCAGAATTTTGCTGTTGTCCTTTTTGAGATCAAAAGACGATAGCTATATATACATCTACGTTTGTGTGAGTTCATATACAGTTTGTGAGTATGTGTATTCTCACCCCCAGCAAATTCAGTGTTATAAGTCCATATAAGAAGTACGCTATAAAAACTTAACTCTAAGGTTAAGAAAGATGACTTGATGTAAGCGCAAGACATCACAGGCTATTTCTACATTCTCTTTTTCACTGAATTTAACAAAGAAGAAAAGACTGGACATTAATCTAAATTACTTCCCATTTCTAGGCCCAAAGCAGGAATTTTGGAAATCATCCGCTGCTTGGTCTTCGTAGGTGTGTACAAACTTGGCTACCTAAGGAGTCAGTTTTCTTCCTTGGGGTATGCATATGAGGTAAGACATTTATTTTGAAATGTCTATGGTAATGACCCTAGATTTTTTATCTTTTTAGAAAAAACAGTGACACTACAAATTTATATTTTGCTTCCTTATTTTTTATTATACTATTTTAGTAGAGTATTGATTTTTTTTTCTTATCTCTTTATTTCTCACTTTTTGTGATTAACTTGTAAGAAAATTATTGGGGTTTGCTACAGAGATGCCAATTTACGTTGAAAAAAGTCAGGAAAGTGTCTATTTACCAGTTCGTGCAAAAATAATATATTGGTGGCCATATATTTTGAAGGGAATAACAGAAATGTGTTGCTTAATTTGAAATTATTAACTCACCTTTCACGGAGCAAATCTGAAAATGCTTGGAGACTGGAAGAGTCTTAAATATCAAATATTTTGCTCTGTACTTATAGTCAAAACCAGACTTTTAGCCAAGATAGGATACTGGACTAAATAGGCCTTTGTTCTGATTAAGTATGGTCACTTTTGTGTTCTTAAGACTTATTTTTGTCCTGTTTGTGACTTTTGCTTTTTAATCTACCTTTTTTTTTTTCAGTACAGTTGACATTTTGTAATAACACTCTTAATATGATCTGAATTAAATAACACTGAATCATTAATATGATTCTGAATAACATTCCCAAGCTACTTAGTGCTGATTACCAGCAAAGACAGTTTTCAGCAGCTTATGAACGGTTTGCTAGACTAGTAGAACTGTTATCAGAAAGTTACCTTTTGGCTTAAAACCAGAAAAAATGAAATAAAACAGTAGGGATCGAGACTCCAACCTGTTACTGGTGGAGTTCAAAATGGTTCCTTTGACTTGAAACATCTGCAAAATTTATAGCAACTTTCCTAATCGGAGGTTTCTGGTAGTGGTGTGGATTCTCCTGCTTTTCCAAGAGGTCAAGAGTGGAAAAATATCTTATTCTCCTGTGGGTCTTTTTGGTCTTTTGTTTTTTGTCTTTTTACCTGGGATAGGAAACAATAATTTTTGGACAATATTTAAAGCTAGATAAATGCCACTAATCAAGAATTGTTTTGATTTTTTCCCATATTTTTATATTGTCAAAACTTTGGTGTATAAACCAAACAGTTCTTGAATTCCTTTGATAAGAGTCTGCCAGACCTCAACAGATATTTTAAGGATTTTACTTGCTTAAATATCATTTGGAAAATATGTTTACTATTTACTGAGTAGCCTACTACAATAGATGGGCTTGAAGCAAAGAATTCTAAAATTTGGCAATTAATTCTATAGCCCTTGAGATATACCTCTCAGACTTGAGATACTCCGGTACTCTAACTGAATTTGGGAAGAATTATATGTCAAAATATATAGTCTACATTATAAAAAAAAAATCATGTACTTGCCTTGCTGAGGTATGTGTGTACATGTGTAAAAGTGTCTCCTACTAAGAAGGAAGTAGAAGTAAAATTATCAGATTGTTACTTCTGATTTCTGTTGTTTGTAGTGAACTATATGGCTTCCTATTCAGTCATGAAGAAGAAAATAAAATGAAATGGTTCTTACTCTATTCTTTACATGTATCTGTCATTAAAATATTAACTTTTTTGCCATCCCTAGTTCTTTCCTACCGTACTTTCCTATCCTTTATTCTGTCTAGTGCTTTTCTTTTTGTCCTTTATATTATATGTCTCTGTTACTCTTTTTTTTAGTCCCTTGTTTGGCACTGACTAGGTAGTCCATTTTTAACAAGAAACAGGAGCACTTTGCTCACTTTTTTTTTCTTTGAAAATGCTGAAAGACTAGGTGCTCCCAGTGAGACTAGAATAGATAAAGCTTCTGAATAATGCCAATACATCAGCACTAGAGACTAACATTTTATCATAAATCAGCAAGTTTGTGTTATTAATAGCTTTTGTGATGTTTGTGATGAGCTTCAAAGGGTCCCCTATTTTGATATAAATGATCCACCATCATGGGTTTTGCTCTTGTGCTTTCAATGCATTATACAGTTTCTGGATTCATTGTAGGAATGTTCTTATGGGTGCTAATATTGTTATAATGGGATTTATGAGCAAAAAATTCTAAGCAAAGAGGAAATGCCAGAGATTTGTCAATTTGTGTTGAAAAGTCTTCAAATATTAATGTTTTTGGTCATTATGGACCTGATCATTTTGAACCAGCAGATACCAGAAAGCATAATAAATAAGTAAATAAATAAATAAAGGTTTTCTCAGAAATTGGGGATAAAATTTGTCCTAAAACTTGTTTCTTTTCAACATTCAAACAGGTTATCTATCCTTCCTAGTATAATAGTGTAGATAAGTTCAAAAATCTTGTGAGGCCCATAAACATAGACCTATCTCATAAGCTTTTTTTTTTTTAATTTCTCACTATGCCTAGTAATTTTTATCTGCTTGCTTTTCAACTTCCTTTGCTTTGTTTCTCCTTCAAATCCACTTACAATTTTTGAGAGGTGTAAATTAAACCATTTATTTAATCTTTCTGTTTGCCTCGTACATATTCCATCTTTAACATACATCTAGATTTATCTGACTTTGATCTTTTTAATGTTATATTTTCAGTACTCATAATCTGTACTATACTTAAATAATGTACTCCTTACATCGTCATAATTTTATGTTACCAAATAAACAATTCTTTAGTAATCCAGTATGCGTGAGCAATAGGAATGAATGCTCGACATCACGTAAAACAATTTTTGTTGACTTATTTTTTGGGGTCTATAAATTAAGCCTTTCAGGGCACAGGGGTGAAGAAAAATAAACTGGAAGAGGCATGATGGCACTACTCAGTGTGTCTAGAATTTAACAAATAATTCTGTCCCAACATTCTTAAGTTAATGGTGCACATTGCAGCAGATAAGTGTAAGATTGATTTTGACATACATCATGTTGAATAGTTAGTGAAAACGCAAGTCACTCCTGCCTAAACATGTTGGTTTTTTCTGTGACTGTGTTTCATATGTTCATATTTCTCATTAATATTTTAGAACCAGTAGATACGATTTCAGAAGTAAATATTCTTGCAGTACTATTTGCAGAGTACTCTAACTAGTAATAGGTGATTTAGACTGCAAATGATTACATTTGGCTCATAAAAAAGTCTGACAATTATCAGCACTATTGCATGGGAGGAAGGCTTTCTGAAAACTGGGAGGAAAATACAGAAGAAACAGAGGAAACTAGAGGAGCAGTGAGAGAGAAGAGCAGAGGAAACAAGTTGCGAGCCTTTCCTATTTTGCTATTAAATTGGCTCAGCTGGGTGTGAAAAAAGCAGCTAACGATTCCAATTCCAGCAGGAGGAGCAGTCCTGCCCTCTGGCTCCAGCCTCTTACCCTCGCTGCCCATCTAATTGGGTTGGCCTTATGCAGCCATAGATTTTTCTTCGGATAAGTGAGTTGATGCAACTTGCTGTGGAGCATAAAAGCATGCATTTTCTGTTCCTTGTGCGGTATGTATTTCAATATGAACAGTCAGGTGAAAGAAGCAGTCTCTGCTTTTTTTTGAAGAAAAAAAAAAGTGATTTTTGAGGAAATTTTTAGGTCTTATGAGAATTGTTTCCTGGGTGGAGGTCACTGATAACCTTGGTGATAAGGGCAGAGATGTTATATTTGACTGGTTGTAGACAGTAAACTGAGGAGCTAATGTGTTTCTGCTTGAGGATCTGTGCTGCCACATCCTATACTAGTTAGTTTTCTTTAGGCTGATTACTTCATGCCTGTGTAATGTGATGATCATGTGTATTACTAAAGCCAAATCATTTTCTGTCAGGCTGGGCTTGGAGTCTCCTAACCACCTGGAGGTAGCAGAAAACATTGCTTGTGTGTTCAGTTATGTGACAGTTCAGCAAAAAACTGTGATGATGGTGCACCTCTTCAAAGTGTTTCCATCCAACTGCTCTGGTTTGGCATCGGCCAGCATATTCCATGAGCTGATTTTGGTCAAGCACTGGCTGTTATTTGACAGTAGTACTAATGAGGAGCAAGTAGAAATGACAGCCATTGACATGTTGTTGGAACTCTTGTCTTAAATATTTTCACCAACTCTCATAGTGGCTGCAACTCAGTACTGAGAAAGACGCTAAAACTAAGGGGCTAGGAGTGAGGAAGGTGGAGGAGGAAATACAGATGTCTGTCTTGATGTGCTTGTTTATCTTTTACCTTTGTTTTAGCTAGGGCATTGTATTTGAGAGTAAAACTCCTCTCCCAGACTCCTCCTGCACTGCAGCTTTCTGGGCTGCCTGGCTATGAAAGCATTGGCAGGCATGTATTAATTTACAGGTAGGAAGGATAAAAATCTAGGACAACTTTCATTGGGGAAAAGAGAGAGAAAGAGAGATTGTATACACGTGTGATATTTTAAATGAAAAACTTATTTTCTTTTCTGTTTATGTGGGCATGTGGTGCATTAGAGTTATAACCAGCTTTGGAAGATACATAAAATCTTGGGCTGCAGGGTATAACTCAGCCCTTAACTAATGAAGGCAGAAGTTAACTTCGTTGTGGTCAAGTTGTTTATTTACTCCTCGAGAGTATCTAAACTTGGTAGATGCAGCTGTTCCAAAAACTTTTGTAGACAGTATTCTGAACCAAATGGACTGCTTCTCTGATCTTTGATGCAATTTTGGTATTTCTTACGAGTGTGTCAGCTAATTTGTCTGGATAAAATATATAATATCTCTTTATTAAAGAACTGATTTGCACTGTATTCTGCATTCCACAGCAGTCCCTCTTAATGTGATATATTACCACACTACTTATTTCTCCTTTCATCGTACAAAGACTTGTTGTTACCTCACTTGTTTCTTAGTGTAATTTACCAGCATTGGAATACTGACTTATAAGGACTGACTTAAAACAAATATTTACTCATAAGAACTTATTTCCACATCAACGATAGTTTTCTGCTCTGTAGCGTTTTTCCTTGGTCCCCCGTTATGATCATCTGTGACACATTTCAATGAGCAGCATATCTCATATTTGGTTTCCATTAAGGTGAAAGCTCCGTGCCCTGTGCTATGATTTACGACCTCAGCATTTATGCAGTCTCTGTGCCCTAACTAGATTGGCTGATGTATTTGAAATGTATTTTAGAAATGAAGCTGGGGATGGAAGGAAACTCTACTGCCTTATGATAAAAAGCCTTGTCAACACCCATGGAATTAAACAAACACGAGTTGTAATCTGTATTTTCTATGTTAGCTTCGTTCAGAAAAGTCCGCTATACCATGCAGTGTATCCCAGGGACTGGACTTTTAATATTCTTGACAACTGCCCTAAGGGGAATAATGTCCCTTAGAAAAAGTCGCAGTAAAATCTGGCAGTAGATTAAGTTAGTTTCCACTTAGGTGTGACAGCAGAGTCATTACTGATTTTAGACTTAGCCAGTTTGAGAGTCGGCTTCACCACCATCAACTAAAGACTATGATGTATAGTTCCAGATGCTCTGGCCAATTGACCGTAAAATTGCTCCGCATTTCTGGCAGAGCAGCCAAGCTGGAGCTTTTAAAATCTCCGCTCCCTGAGCTCAACACCCTCCCCCCTCTGCTTAAAAGCTGCTCATTATTCTTCTTCTGCCCGCTGATCTTAGCAAAAGAAAAACTTCTGGAATCAATTAGAAGTGTCTGCACTTGATGAGATTTGCACGTGAGTTCGGAATTGCGAGGCTTTGATAGTGTCAGCCAACAGCTGCAGTTTCAGGTGGTAAAATGGGGGAAGGAATTTTCTAGGGTTTATTTACAATCATAAAATAAAACAAAAATCAAGACAAGTTGGAAACCGTCTAATGTGTCATTAAAATGAAGCCTGAATTGGGTTATATATTTATTTTGTCTGAAAAAAGTAAACTAGTGGTTTATTATCAGGATCTTTTCAATTACCTTGCAATTATTAGGCTGTATAGAGTGGTTGTAATAAAATGCAAGCTATGGTCTGCTTGCTGTAGTTTTAACTGTGAAAGAGGCATCTGCTATTACTTTTGTCACTTTAATTGCTTGACAAGACAAGGAGGTAGTCATACTTAATAGAAATCAGAAGCATGCAGTCAAAGATGAAGCAAAGGTGGTACTCTGAAGACAGAAAATACATATTCACATATACTGTCTGAAATTTTGTGTTTTGTTCTGTCAACACTCACATTGATAGTTGTAAAGTTTATTTTCTGACCCTTCTTAGCATAACGCAGTTAGTGATTGGCTTGTATCTGTATGCAATGTTTGCATTTTAAAGATAACAGCCATGCCAAATGAAATTATTAATGTTCAGTTATACATCTGGGGGCATCTTTGTAAAAATGAAACTGTGCCATTTCACACGTTGTTACTAATTTGCATTGCAGATTTGGTTCATAAGTCAAAGCATAATTTTTCTAAAAGCCAGTAATGCTACAAACCCCATCAAACTGCATTCTTTTCTTCATCATAATAACACATGGATAATAATAGAAATCTCCATACCAGTGAATTGCTTCACTGATATTAATCCCTGGTGACAACTGAGATACTCCACATGGGTAGATGTTTCTGGCTGTGTAATTGCAGTTCCAGCACTAGAGTATTAAGTCACCTTTTTTTTGTTAATGCACAAATGCATATATTTGTTTCATACCTGGATTTCTTCTGCAGAGGTAGTACTGTTAGGAAAACTAATCTGTAGAGTAATTTTTTTTTTCTTCTCCTTTTAAAGACCTTTAAAAAGTACTTCCAGTGAAGGAGCGCTCAGAGAATGCCTTGTTTGCAGCATTAGTCATCTATGTAAGCACAGAGGCACCTCTGCATCACAACACAAGCAGGGCTGGCGTACGCTGGAGTGAGAGGCGGGCATGCAGACAGACTCCGCGCCGTTTGGATTCTGTAGGGAAGATGCAAAGGCAGTCGGAGTAGACTCGTGTTTCCTACGCTTGACAGAGCCGGTGCTTACTGATCAGTTTACACTCTTCTCTGTTTTATGTTCAAAGCTAATTTAAAGTGTAACGTAGTGTAAAGCACATTGGAATCTCTAAGAGCCAAAGGCAAGGGTAAGGTGTGATTGCTGCGTCCTGAATGAAAGGCACTGGCTTACTTGCTGAGATTTCCCATCCACACACATGGTGTGGGGAGAAGCAGAAGATATCTTCTGCATCCGTCAGACTGTGTCCCCCAACCGTGCTGAGCACCCTGGAGCGGGGAGCCTTCCAGCCCTACCGGGCACAGCCAATCCGCGTGTGTGCTCTATGGTATAGCTGTCTTTAGCCTATCAAGCTCACCTGCATGTAAGTGTTTATTAGAACAACCTGATATGCAAAATTAGTAGACTTCTTTCCAAAATCAGATAGTCTGCCACAAAAACTATTGCAACTGGCAGGTGGGAATTGTCCTAACCTTAAAGAGAGGAGAGCTGTGCCTGTGTTCCCAAGACCATGAAGGCAGATGGCTTAGTTTGAATTTTATCCTCAACGTGACAGGCAGAGGGATTGAATTAGCTTTTAGGAGATGACAGCTTTAATGAAGCTAGCTATTTCTGATGCGGAATAAATCTGGGTTTGGCAGATACAAGGTGACCACAAAGAACCAGCCTAGTATTAAAGCATTTTGGATATTTTTGTCTTGCAAGATTTAAATAGAGAAAACCCAAATGTAAACAAGACATGAGTCCAGGGTTACCCAATTTATACATCTTGCAAGGGAGATGGAGGTACAAGATTCTTCCTCCCATAAATGTCCATTCCCACTTCTGTAACAGTGAGCGGAACATGGCAGCTGTGAAAACTTAGCATTTCTGGAATAGTATGGCTGTGTAAGACCCACAGAATCAGGCTGTAACATAGGCCATTGGAAAGCCAAATCAATACCTGTATTTAGGAAAGCAGAAATTAATTCAAAATATTTTATAATATTTTTTATTAGAATTGATGATTAAAAAAATAGTCTGCGCAGTCTATTTTTTCAGAAGCTTCTTATGAACAACAAAGAAGGAAAAGCACAGTAAAAGTTGAGCCTCTGTTTTTCTACTAGCAGTACCTGAAATAACCACAGAGACTGAAAACTAGTTCATGACATCTGGGCAATTGCTTGCTAAATTCTAACTAGCCAGTGCCTCTTGTCTAAAGTGGGCAATAGATCAATAAGATAAAATCAAACCATTATCTGTGCTGTGATTTTTTTTTTTTCTTATTAGTGTCTTGTTATATCATTCCTTTGTATGAGTTCTGTTTTCTATGATGTTTAGAGACAGGGAATATAGAGAAAGCAACAATGCTATATTTATTTTTATATTTGGGTATTACGCAAGGCAAAGAGAATGTTTTAAAATTTCCTTCTACTGCCAATGCCAAATAAAAATTGCCTGATGAAAGAAGATTAGCAAATGCTATGTTTAAGAACTGATTCCCAAACGCAGAACACACAAAACACTTTGTATGTTTAAAAGTTGGAAATAGGTGTTATGGGGAAAAAGTACATGTAAAGCTCTAGTTATCACTTGAAACTATGGCAAAATAAAGCAGCAACCCCCTATGGAGTCTGGGAGTGATCACATCTGTCCTGACAAAATTAATTTGGTTTATCTTCATGTGGAGCCCATGAAATGCCTGGAATAGGTTGTTTATTTTGCTGATTGGAAGCTAATACACAGTTGAAAATGCCTGGTTTTAGTTTGAATGTTTTAGATTTTATGGAGAAAAGGATACTATATTTTGTCCTTAGCTATTACCTGAATTCATTGTGCATCTGCATATGACTATAAATCTCTAGATATATTTATTTCTCTTCTTGTTGGCTTCATGTAGGTTGACTACAAAGAACAGTCAGATATTAGGAAACAGTTAAAAGTGGTGGTTAAGCAGGATGTTAAGAAACAGAATCTGACCATTAACCGCATTGTTTTATATCTACATGTCTCTGTACCTATCTCCATTTTCCTTTGTCTGCGAACAGTCTAGTTAGGTTATAACATCTTAGGGCATATACCTGCCTTTGTGCATACATAAAGGGCCTACCTCACTTCTGTGTACTGTGTAAGCAGTAAATAGAGCTGCCATCATCCCAGTTAAATTCCTAGTAATTTCTTATTCCTGACTTTCAAGTGAAGCCTATGAGACAGTTGCCTTATTTAGAAAACTGGGGGTTTTAAGAATACACATTTTTTTAAGTTCGCTGTTGTCTTCAGCTGAGTACGTTCTGGCACAGTAAAAGATGCGGTCAGGAGTCTAATACCTTGTTGGGCTGTCTTTGCTTTTAATGAAAGTGTTGACCTAAAGCAAGTCCATTCCAAATGTATCCTCCATACTACGTGTATGGACGGTAATTAGCTTCGGGGGTTATCTGGACCTTATTAAAATGCATCCCCAGACCATAAAACGTGTAAAAAGCAGGAATTCAACTGTCCAATTTGTAAATTGGACCAAAAAATGTGTTACCAAGATATCAACAACTGAGAAGAGCTTCATAAATTTTAAAAATTAGGGTATAACTGGCTAGAATTTGCCGTGCCCTCTAGATAGAAGTCTAAAATGTGCAGTTGGCTGACAAAAAATGGCATATGCTTTTATATTTTTTTATTTTAAAAAGCACTGAAAAATATTTGAGACTTTTCTAAATAAAAGGGTCCAATTTTTAACTTTTCCTTTCTCCCTCTCCTCTTCCTTTCTCCTTCTCCTCCCTTTTATTAGTTTTGCCTTTTTCTTTCTATGTATGAAAAAGGAAAACATAATAAAAGGAAATGAAGAGGACTAATATGCAGACTTGCACAGAGGAATTAATTTAAAAACTTCAAAAATAAAAAGCAAAAAAAAAAACATTACTCATGGGGAATTTCCAAAAAGAACAATTTTAACCAGTTTTAGCAATTGTGTATTCGCATCCTAGGCCAAGATTTCTGATCAAATCTATTATGCTCCAGACAGACTTGCTCATACCATTTTATGGCCCTCTGCCGGTAACTACAGAGTAGTGAACATATTTTGTCCTATCAATGTGCCGAATATTTGAATTGGTCAGTAAAGACTCACAGCTCTGCTGGAACACTCAAACTGGCATTGCTCAATGTGCTCTGCCTTGTTGACTCAAGTAATAGAGAGAGCTGTAGGAAAACTTTATTTTCTGTTTCACTAACCAAATCAAAATAAAATAAAACCTACAAAAAAAACCCGAATCAAAAACCTGTTGGTTTTTTCCCCACCATTACAAAATAAGATTAGTGAAATGCCAGAAGAAAGTATTGCCTGAAACAAAAACATCTCATTCAAACTTCTCCATTTAAAATAAAATCAACAGTCCTCAACTTGCTGTAAGTTCATTAACCTTGAAATGACACATTTCAAGAAATAAACTGTTTGATAAAATTGTCCAATCTCTACTTCCAAGAGTAGAGAGAGATTAGTGAGTGTTTCGTCTGAATGGCTATATGAGGCCGTTGCTGTTGGAAGTAAGCAGTTTTCCATTAGCAGAGGGAAATTGGATATTAAAAAAGCAAACACTGTCAATTTTTAACACAGTCCTTGGGATTGGTAGAATATTAGGTCCTGAGATTCAGATCAGCTTTTTCACACGCTGATTTTTTTCTGTCATTATACATTACTCAAAGGTAGCTTACCTGAAACAGATAATTTTAGAGTATGAAATTCTCAGTAGAGGGTCCAGGAAGATCTCCCTTTCATAACTTGAAGGAGAGCTGGGTTCATCTATGTGGGAGAAAAAAAGAAGTCTCTGTTTTACATGTATATTTGGTGCATAGCTATCAATTAATTATATCAAAGAACAAGAAACTAATTTAAATAATAGCATAATTCTTATATAACTTTATTTCCCACTGTAATGTCAATTTATATGGTGTTACTCTGATTAAGAACAGTGATAGAACAAATATAGTTCTATAGCCTTAATTTTTATATAAATTGATGCCATCTTAACTTGATGTTTTTGAGTACCTTATTGGACTATTTATCACCTTCTAAGTATTTACTAATTTCTGCCAAGTTCTTATAAAAAGTCTCAATCCACTAGATGAATCAAATCTGCTCCTTCCAGTGATGTAAAACTGACAGCTCCACTCCTGGCTAGTGGAGAATTAAGAAAGAGGAAAACAGGATCTTTAGTGGATCCAGGTTTATTTTTTTGGCTTTGTAAACTCTGTGGCTTTCAGAACTTATTAGCATCAAATAAAAATCAAAAGCATCAGATTGCAAAACTAACAAAAATAATAGCTGTGAAAGCAGCATGCAACCAAAAATGGTCCATTTTTCCTGGACAGTCCACATAAAATCTGCCCAACCAACTACTTTACATCCTCTGCTGTTTTATTTTGATCTTTGTGTAGATCAAATTATGTGGTCTTCATGATTTTATTTTGCTTTGTAATGTGCAGTAATCCGTACTATTAAACTCTACATAAAAGCATATTGCAACTGTAAAATCTCCATGTGTTAGACTGTGCATATTTGGGCATATATGCCAGTAATTTCAGAGAACTCATAATACATTTGGCAGCGGAGATTCTGATTTTCAGAACTGTTTGTGTGTGGACAAATGTTTGCCTCTTGGCTTAGACAGAGTCTCTAGAATGCAAATCATCTTTGGAAAATTGTGGTTGAAAGGGAACCGTGTTGTTAGCTTAATTGCTAAGAAACTGAAGCTATACTTAATACCTTGTAAAACAAATAAACGTAGGTCTTCTTAATGTCTAGCTGTTTGAAGGAAAACTCAGCTAAGACACGTCACAGTTTTGCCTCCAGTCCAAGGTGTGGTCGTCTTTGAGGGGAAGACTTGGAAATTGGTGACTGTAAAGTGTATAATCAAATGCAACATCATTCTTTGTTGGACAGAGTATGTATATTCAAGTATTAGCCAGATTAAAAGTGGAGCGGAAGGAAACGGCATGGGGGGGAAGGCAGACACGACAGACCCTCTCTGGTCCATGCAGGGCACAGCTGGTCCAAAGGGTACCCGTAATGATCTGGGAGAGAGTTAGGGTAAGGATGGAAAGTAGGGAGGATCTGTATATTCTCCCAAACTCCTTTTATTACTTCCTTTGTGAAGGAACTGAATGATAAGAAGTTGCTTCTGTGATCCCACCCCTGCAATGCTGTAAAATTCAAACTTTACAGGGAGAGTGGAAAATGAGAAAGGAGCCTTGGGTTTATACAGCATTACCTGCATAGCTTATATTACATCTTTCCAGCCCAGCTGCCCTGATTTCTGAAGTATTTAGTCATGTCCTTGCAGACAGATTATCTCTTTGTAGTTTGGGGACAAGGTTGAGGAACGATGGTTGCATATACTAGAGGCATATGGTAATCTTATTTCCCCAGTGCTCGTGAGTTCCTGAATCAGTGATTTAAGCCTAAATGTGATGTTGAGTTGTCGTTTTGTCCCAGACTGCAGAGGAGACATTGCTATTGTTCATGTTCATTAGCAGAAGTTTTCTCCCTTAAAATTTGTATGAAGTCATCAAAACTGCAGGTTCAGCTAATGTTGTACTAGTGCCAGGCAAGAATGCTGTATGACTTTTCTCCACCATCATTTCCCTATTACAGTTAATGCAGTCCATCTTACTGAAACCAAAAAGCTATTGCCAGTACACCTCTTAAATTATTCTCAAGCTGCCAGCTGTGCCATTCGACTTTGATCCTTTCTTTCATGGTAATTGTCATGCTGAAATGTAAAACTAAAATATATTCTGCACCAAGTGCCACCTTTTCATACTTTTGAAGGATATTCGTCTTCATGAGATTTCTGCAGATTTTACGTGCTATTAATAGTCTTCTCTATGTGCTATTGCTGCCATCAAGTGTAATTATATAATTATGCATGTGTAACTATTCATGTGCAGTAATTTTTAAGGAAGGCCAGCTTTCTGGAGCTCATTCTCATCCAGCATTTTCATACTGCT
This sequence comes from Fulmarus glacialis, assembly GCF_000690835.1. Lineage (NCBI taxonomy): Eukaryota > Metazoa > Chordata > Aves > Procellariiformes > Procellariidae > Fulmarus > Fulmarus glacialis. The sequence continues at coordinate 105,468 of NW_009209868.1, forward strand.
TAGCTTAAAAATAACACTTAGCATTACATGAAACGCATGAAACACCTCGTTGTTTTATTTTAATGGGAGCTAAAAAATTGAAAAATTCTGGTTGAATATGCACTTTGAAGTATGTTGCTGAAGAGTAGAATAGATTGCCTTGTTATTAGATGAAATTTGGTAGTTTAGTGACTTGCTTTCCTGTTTTGTTTTGCTCTCACTGTTAAGATAATTGAGAAAAACTGTGGAGTCATCAATCTAAATAAATCTCTCCATTAATGCAAACAATTATATTCACCTTACAGGTGTTATTACACACTAAGAAAAACAGCTTTAAAATATTCTTCTAGCCAATCTGGTTTAAAAAAATGCTTTCCAAATATGAAAATTGATACTGTTTCTGATTCAAAATATTTAGAGAGGAAAATACTTTTCAACTGTTTATTTAGTGCTTTAGGGATCTCATCGTTAACATTTGGGTTGTTTTGACCTTTGCTGTATTAAGGAGGTCCTGAAGCACCTTGCTGTCCATTCACTCTACAGTAGCAAATCAGTATTTTAATGCACTAATGAGAGGCTGGACTGCAAGTAGCAAAATACTTCATCACTACGATCACTGTTTGCAGCGTGTTGCTTAAGAGTAAATATTTCCTTTATTAACTCTGAAGTCAAACTAGTTAGCACCCAGGTATTCTAACAGTTGTTCAAGGTACTGTCAAGTCCCAGAACAAAATGATAGTCCTGCTCCCAGGCACGTCCAGTGTAAACATGAGATAAAAGGCAGCAGGTGAATGTGGACAAGCATTAGGACCATTGGAGGAGAAATCACAAAGTATTTCTATGAAAATTGAGCATGTTGATAATAGGAGCTAACAGAATTAGCTCAAGGAACAGAGAGATATGCTGAAAAGATCCTTAAAATGTTGAAAATTAGCTTACTTTTCAAAAGGGAGCCAAAGGAAATGTACATGGAGAGGAATGACATAGCTAAAGGGACAGTCTAGGACACTCATTCACTTCAGTAGCATTCTGGGTGGACAACAGTGAGATATAAAGGTTTTGGCAGAGAGAATTGCTGTATCAGAGATATGAGAAGACAAGGGCCTGCATGAGAATCCTAGATGCTTGAATGAATAAGACTAATTATCTCAGGTATGTTGTTAGGAAAGAATCTGCACATGTGGATATGGGGAGTCTCAGGAGAGATGGGAATCGAAGATGATATATAAACAGTGATGATGATATCTAGAATTATAGGGAAAAAAATGTAGTTGGAAACAGAGGATATAAATGATTTAAACTATATTTAACCTAAGCTGACAATCAGACACACAATAATATTGGGAAGGCTGTAATTTAGTTGGCGGGGGGAGGGGAACGAGACTTGGAGAAGGGAGTGGGATCTGCACAGAGATGATAGAATTTGTGCTGGGGATAATAATATCTAAAGGAGTACAAAAGCAGAACAAGGACAGAGCTTGCACAAAAACTTGGTGTATCTGAGCTGTAAATGATGGCATAAAATCTTGATGTATCTACCTACGTATGGCATAAAATAAACTTTATCTATACAAGATCTACACAATAGATCTTTTAAGTAAAAGAAAAAAAAAATCATAGAAATATCTTTTATTTAAAGAAAAATGTCCAAATATACAACAGATGAATAGATTTATCCTTGCTGAGTTCATGGTACTGAGACTTTTTTTTTTTTTTTTTTTGAGCACATGAAAATGAAATTGTCTGGCAACTGGGACCAAATGTGATCCCTGGTCATGTTGCAATAGAGTGCTCTAATACTACAAACAGACTTTACTATTGTCAGAGAGAATTGACTGAGGATTCATCTGTGGTATAGCAATTATTCAGCCACCAATGTCTTCTGCAAAAGCAGGAATAAATTGAAGTAGTGTTGAGTATGCATTAAACAATGCCTGTGACAAATCAGTAGCCAGAAGAATTAGAGATCAGGGTGCTAAAAAGGAGTTAAATCTTTGCCATTAGCTGTCCTGGCTGGTGCACACAAGAACATATAGACACCTGCCTTTAATACGGGCAAAACTTCATTTATTAGCTCTCTTCATATGAAAAAGAAAGTTCTAAAATAAACCTTAATATTTACAAACATTTCCAGAAAGAAGGAAAGAAGGAAAGAAGGAATCCCTGCATTAATCTGAAAATAGTGGTAAAATTAAAGTGAAAATTAAATCAACACAACAACTGCTTGAGAAGTTTCATAACAGCAACTTTGGTGCAGTTTTGAAAATGTAAATAGTATTCTGAAGTGAGATAATCTGAGTTGGTGGGCTTTTTCTAAACAAGAGAATGAAGATGTATATGCAAACGTTTATGGTGAAAGAGATATACACTCCCTTCTAAAATGTTTTTATTTTTTTAACAACTGTAACCCAGTGCATGATTTGGGACTATTCTGGAGGATCTACCATGCCTGAGGGAATGGCTCTAAAGTTTCACTCTGAGAAATATAGCAATAGGTTTTTTTTTTTTTTGCATTAATTAAATATATGCATACATTTTCAGAAGTAGAAGACATTATACATTGACTTACATTTAAATAGATTATAGAACCCAGCTGAAATGATTAGCTTCTTGAAAAGCAGTACAGCAGGAAAAGACTTAGATGATTATAACATCTACTGTGAAGTTTTGCATGCGATATTACTATTTAAAATAGCCATAGTATGTACTTTGTGTGTTAGTGAAAAACGTAACTTGGAAATGTTTGCATCTGACAGTGATCTATTTTAAGTAAAAGAAGAATATTGTTTAGGTGCTAGTGAGAAGTGTGAATATTGTGATTGGCCACTGCACAGAAACTTGCAGACAGGTAATATGTGGAGAGCAAATGAATTGCTACTGTGTAAGCTTAAAACTGTAGATGCAAAAGCTAAAATAATATTTACCTACACATGGTATAATGAATCTTTATTGGCAACTGGTATTCACAGACTATTTGAAAGGTGGTATTGGCCAGACACAAGTTATTTGGCAGAGATCTTGCCTAGTATATCTTTGCAGAGCCTGTCTGCATAAGGATGCTGGCAGGTTTACCCTGATTTCTATTCCAGGTGACAAATTTCTATCCAAGCATATGAGTGATCGAATATTTTCCACTGGAATCTGGGCACTGTAAAATTTCTGAAGCTGAGTAGAAAAATTGCAGGATTTGCTTAAACTATAATAGCCTCTGCATACCAGTGTGACGGCAAAATATTTCCACTTGGACAACATCAGGACGAACTGCGCTGAATTGAACTGAACATTTTTCTGGAAGACTGATGGTGTTTTGTTGCCACTTGTCAATGGCATCATCTCTTAACCTAGAAGCTGTGATCACCATAGTCTTCAGTTAATATCTGTGTGAAAATTAAACAACAGCAATGGGGAAAGTACTGGTGCACTAACTTTATCTACCAAAGCAAAGAACTCGGTCCAAACCAGATGAAAGGTATACCATAACCACATTAGCTTATTTTTTTCCGATGAAAAGCCAATTAAGAAATAGAACAGTTTCCGTAAGTTTATTTGTCTTTCCTGGAGCAATTACAATTGCTAAACTTTCCTAAACTATACAAACGTGGAGTCTCCCCTTGTGACAGGTTGTTTAAATTTATAACTAAAGCTAGCATTTCCATCTCCAATAAAAGCCAAACAGACATTTAATTATGGTGCGTGACATTTCTGACTAAAATAGAGCCAACAGAGCCTGTCAGACAGCCCTCATTGTTCATGAATTTTGAACAAATTGGGGATCTGTGAATTTATAGCCAGGTTTTTCTCTACTATTGTTTAAAATAGCACACATGGAAAACACGCCATGGGTGTGTTGTAATTCAGCTTTAATGATGTAACACTTGGTTTCAGTCAATTGTTGGAGGATTGCAGTAACGCTGGTTTAGTGCTTCAGACATTGCATGTTCCTTAGCAATTATAGTCCAGCTTTCAATAATGGCTGTTGGCGGGATATCCACAAGTGAAGTCATAGCAATTTTGAAAAAGAGCTAATAAAAATACACCTGCCTTGTAGTGGAAAACGAGCCTTTAATATCTTTGCTTTGAAGTTGAGTGAAGCCCACAGCATTAACTAACAGATACCAGTATTATGATGCAGTAATCCACTCCCCCAGGGGAAGTCAGGGGATTGAAGTATGAAAGGCTGCTATTTTCTAGTCACATATTTTTTAGTCACCATAACATCATGAAGGAAGAATGGGAATAACGAGGTGATAATAAAAACTGGAAGGGGTGTTAGCTGTAAAGTTAGGAATATGCAAAGCCATCACAAACCGTAATTCGGGGATGCTACAACTTAAGTGATGTATAATGAGTCAGTTGTTAGTTTTAATACAATTCCTTATTTAAATACATCCAAATCCACTTTTTGTTAGAACAATATATGGAATATTAAAACAGCATTTAAGAAAAAGAATAAGAAATATTTTTTTCACACAACTTCTCAGCTTTCTATTCTGTTTCTATTCTGGTTCAGTTTAGCTTTTGACAACATTTTTCACAGCCACTGAATATTTGCGGCCATTAATAATCCTCAGTTGGTTTTCTTCACCAAAAGATCTAGGGTGGATTCCTTTTGTCCTTTTGTTAATTTCTCTTTTATATTCTCTCCTGATATACTTCATATGTTTTGAATTCTTTTTCATTTTAGGAAGCATGTGTGGTTATGTCCTTGTGGCGTGTACAGTCAAGTTACGTGTCTTCCTAGGCCAGTCCATAATGCAGTAGTTATATGCAGTTATAAACTTCTGTTTGGAAGAAATGTAACAAAATATATTTTCAATAAAAATGGTGGGAAAAAATCCAACCTCTTTAACTACTTCTAAAATTACAATAGGAACTTGGAGGATCCATTCCTAAAACTGCTTAGGCAAATGACAGAATCTTTCTTTGTGTTGTGGCAAATGCATCCAAGAATGCCCACATTATAATGCATTTATTAGGTATGATTACTGTGTTTGTAAAGAGCCTCTAGAATTACACTGTGAAAGACCTTAAGCAATTGGAAGTTACACTGTCGAAGGAAACACAGTTCCCTGCATTCTCATTTTTATTCTGCACAAAACTTCATTGTCTGTTGTGGCACACTTCTCCCATCACGGAGACAGTTGTACTAGTCTTATCGTAGTGAACATGCCTGGAAGAAACTTTAAGCCAGGAATGTATAATTAGAGCTCAGCTTAGGCTCGCAGTTGTTCGGTGTGATATATTATGTAGTTATTTTGCAACCACTGCTGTTCCAACTAAGATCCAAACTGCAAAATTAATTGTATGGGTATATACACAAATGGGCCTCTTAACATAGTTGGAGGGGCATGGAAAATAAAATTTTTGGTATATTCTTAACACAACAAGATTAATCTGGAAATAGGCAGAGCTGCTTCCATATTAATCACTAGATATAATTTATAAAAAAAAAAATCTAAAACATTTTGATCAGGAATTTGTCTGTAACCCAAAGCAGCTCAGGAACCCGCAGGATACAAATCCTACAATTAGAACTTCAGTTTCAGCTGTGTTAGAGGCTTCTCTTCTTAAAATAACCAGAATTTGAACTGTGTAATTCAGGGCTGGATGCTGCTTCTCTCATCCTCATCCTCACCCCCACCAACATAGTAGAGTCCTCTAAGTGGAGAGGTGAAAGATAAAGGGCGCTTAACCCCATGCTGGCCTGATCAAACACTGTTCCCTGCTAACACAGGAAGAAACATTCATCAAAGGGATATCACTTGAGTATGATCCTACAAAGACATGCACACATGCTTAACTTCACGTTAATGGGACTATTTAGGTGCATGAAGTTAAGCATGTGTTTTAAATCTCTGCTGGACTGTAGTCTATATTTTCCTTTCCACTAACCTGAGCCTTTACGCAAGGCAGTTACCTTCCTGGTCTGAAATGCTGAAAATTCTCTCTGTCTATGGAGAAGATTTTATATGTCTGAATTCACTTATTGATCTTCCCTAGTTGCCATGGGATTTTAATTTTATTATGTCTGTGTTTTCTATTTTTGTTTAGGGTTAGTAGCACATTTTTACAAACTTCAAATAACTTGTATGGACTTGCTACTTTTTCAGAGCAAATATTTATATAATTACTTTTCAAATAAAAATCCCAATAATTCTTGTTTTATATTAAAAAAAACTATTAGTAATGATACAGACTTCTAACTTGTACTAGTTTTAGTCTTAAATAAGTCTTTAACTTTCTCTCAACATTGCTATAAAATAACTAAGGAAATTATCTATTTTACTGATTTCTATTGTATCATTTTGGCAGTGAGTGAACTTATGCTGGGGTTGGAAGATTTCCTATTCAGCATTCAATTTAGTAAAAAGAATGTAGAGAAATGCTGAATCAGAGCAAAATGTTTAGGCTCTGGAAATAGGAAGAAAGATAGTGAGCTTTTACGCTATTACAATGTTCAATCTCATAGCTAAATTTAAGTACACTCTGCATTCAGTGCTAGTCACAAAGATTTTGTTGTGCTGCGTAAACCAGATATATCAGGAAGCCAATCCGTCACACTTCTTACAAACTTCATAGTACTGTCACTACATATTTTACTGCTGTTCTTTTCTTTGTAGAATTCAAGTGTGTAATTTGCATCATTACTCTGAAAGTAAATTGCTATTGAGTCTTGACACCTGCCAGCACTGGTATTCATTTCAAGCTGTAAAGCACTACTTTGAAATAAATATTGGGAAACTCATTAAATGTTGTCAGCTGTATCATCCATGTTAGCATAAAATAATACAGCTAAATATTTCTGGATTCTATTTTTTACTAAAAAAATGAACAAAACTCTTTGTGAACACTTTTTCTATACTTTAAAAGTATTTTCTAAAGCAAAGTCCCCCGATTTTTATCAATTTTATACACACATTATTTTTCCCATATGTTCCCATATGAGAAGCATGTACAGTTTCTGTTTTTATACTTAGAAAGTTCAACATCCAATTAAAGGATTAAGTGGGCCAAGTCTGACAATAACTCTGAAAGTAAAATTCCCCTAGCCTCCGTTATTTCCAAATTCAGACATAAACTAAATTTAACCAAACTTAGAGAATGCGTAGTGCTTAAAGTCAGTAGAACCTAGGTTCTGACCCCGGCTGGTCCTGGATAACTCCTAGTCATTTCAGAGAAGTGGAGAGTAAATATCTGAGGAAATAATTTTTCGTTATTTTAGGAGTTGCATTAGTGCTTATGATCATTTCTGCTTTACTCATTTCTAACAGGAATCCTCCCTGCCTCATGGTAAGCATATTTATCTGCTCCATCTTTAGGTAGACTGTGTCTAACCGGCTTTAGTGAATCTGGACTGAGATGTGTCATAATGAAAATTACCCCTACAAATGTAATGTATTAAAACAAGGGTGTTTGTGATCACACATATTCAGCAGATGATTTCAGCTGGAAAGTGTATATAAATTAGTACTAATTTCCTGTGGTGTTGATAGACTTATTTTTTAGAAGGTCGAAGGGAGAATGTGAGAGGAAGAAAAACACTCTTATCCTTAGCTTGATGGACCCTTCATGCTTGTGGTCCCACAAACCAGAGTCGCTAATCCAGTTCAAAAAAAGGTTCTGAAATATTTTTTTTTCCCCAAAGGGAACAAACTGCAACATAATAATGCCTGCCAGATAACTTGTTATCATCCCACTCTTTTCTTGAACTTCCACCAACTCCAATCCTAGTGAGTTCAAACTTCTTGTCTTAATCTTCAGATCTTCCATGGAAATTCTCACTCTCCTACTCCATGTTCCTGACTGCATGGAGTTAGTCTCCCATCACCTCCCGTTTCATCAAGGAGGTCGATCTTGAGCCTGTTTGTTTAAGTGTTCATTCCATCTGGTTACTCCTCTCTTTCATTGAACTGATTTCTTAAGTTACTATTTACTAATGTCTCCCCTAAATCCTTTCTCAGGATCTGCTTCTTTCAGGGCTCCTGAAAGACAAGAACCAGTGTGTTAGAGGGCTAGCCAAAAAGAAACATTTAGGTGGCTGCTGGCCTAAGGCATGTGCTACGAGCATACCTCACAATTGTCTCTCTTATCTGTAAGCTCTTGTTTGTCATTATAGGTTATAAGCTCATGAGCAAAAAGACAGTTTAAGGCTTGTTTGTAATCCTTCACATATTGAAACCCTGATCTTCATTTCAGCTGCAGAAGTTGACTGTGGTAAAATAGTAAACTCACAAGGTTACCCAAAATGAATTGCTGAACTATATGTTAATAGGCACTGTTATGGCTTAGTAGACAATTTTCAGCCAAAGATACATTAAGAATTTGCAAGAAGGGATCTGTGAGCCCTGTGAAGGCCCTGTCCTGGGCCATGCAGCAGATGCTGTGCTGTGGCTGAGGGGGAGAAGCCCTGAAAGTACACTTTGTCCTGGAAATCATCGGGGAATCATTCAAATAGTATTAGAGAGCATTGTTATAATGAAACCCTTGGATCTCTGTATGAGACTAGAAATGGAAGCTAGGAGGGGAGCGTATGGCTGAATTTATGTTGGGAAGACAGAAGAGAGTCATAGATGATAGCCCAGTGGCACAGACCTTTCATGCTGAGAATCGTGGCCTCAAGCAGAGGTGTTAAATCAGTGTTCCCAGACTGAAAAGTTTTACGTCACCACTAGACAAATTCAAGCTTCCTGCCCTGATGGAGCCATCTGATGGAAGCTTTGAGCAGTGAGCTGGACCATGATCATATAAATTAAATGAGGTTTTCTGAAGAGGAAATAATACAGCTGTATACATTTACTCTTTGGAGTCTTCTTTGGAGTGAAATGTCGCGATGAGGTATATAGAAGCTTTGCAAGTTCCTTTGAGGTATAATTTATACAGCTACTAGGCATATTAGGGAAGGGAAATTGTATATTGAAAATCTAGTAGTTAATAGCCAATGACTAAGCATTAACCAGATAGCCAAATAAGAATTTTGCTACTTTTGGTAATTAACTGTGCTTGCAATTTTACATGTACAGCTAACTTCCAGCACAGAATGATAGCCTCTGAACTTGAGCCTCTTAAAGCATTGCATTTTCTTGGATCTGCTGAATAAAGCCCCTGCCATTTATGTGTCCAAATCAGTTTAATCTAGGCATAAGTCCATGGAAGAAAACACTCCATATTGTTGCCTTTTCAATCCTAAATCAGATAGGTTTTTAATGTTTTCTGCTATACATGTAGAGTGGTATGAATCTCAATGTTGTAACTTTTCTGTGTATTCTGTAGATTATACCTGGCTGCCTGACAGAAAGCTGTCAAAGTAAATCACCAGAATTAATTACCATTCAGTAGAGTAAAAATTAAATAGGGATGCGGAACTCATAGGAGCTCCGCAGAGTAATATACTCCTATACAGTTCTCTACGTTATGGTTCATTAGCTGTAAAAATAAATCTTTTCAATACACTTTGGCAGTATGGAAGTAAATTGTCATTTTAAATTAAAATCTCATTAGTGAGCTAGTATATACCTCGATATCTGAAATATGTTTATTTTTGTATTGATGCCATGTTATTGACTTAACTGTCAGTGTTCTCTAGTCACCTGAACTGGATAATAATAAAAAAAGATATGAAATGATTCTATTCATTTTGGATTTGAACTTTCTTATACCTCTTCCCCGTGCTGCATACCCAAGGGAAAAGAATTCCTTTATTAAGTCTGAAGCCTAAAATTCCACTGCCTCAGCTCTTAAGAGGATTTTAGAAAATGAAGAACCCCACCTATAAGAGAGGCTGAAGAAGGGAAAAATAGCCAGTTTACAGGCCTTGGGGGATTAATAAGTCTTCCCATATTCCTTGGAATCCCATTGAACTAAAGTTACAGTGAGGCCATGGAGACAAAGGTCTTATGCCTTGAGCTTTCCTGATCAAAGTGGAAAATATAATTTTTTGGAGAGCAAATGGTATTTTTCCCCACTTATTTTATTTCTAAAGCTTTATGCCACTGTTTGCTTTATAGATTGGAAATTCAGAACTTCAGGTTAGAAAATTAATTTACCAAATAAAAATGAATGATAATGGTTTTGACACTGTAATGGTTATGACATCCTACATATTGAAAGTACAAATTTCTGTGTTAATGTGGGAGAATTTGGAAAATATTTCTGTAATCTAAAAGTATACTGTTTATGTCCAGGCTGGAAAGATTGAAACAGATTGTCAAACTGAAAGGTAGATTAGAAGAATAAAGAATTTGCCTCTACTTAAACCACTCATCTGAGAACTGACATGATAATACTCCTGCAATGTGGTTATTTAAAAAGAAATAATCTACTGAATGCAACAGAAGGGTTGGCTGAACTTTAGTAAACCTAGCTGGGAAGGACAGAAAAGAGGGGGAGGTCAGTGGAGAGTGGATATCCAGGGGAAAAAAATATTTTTGGATAAAAGGAGCCACTTTCAAAAATAGTTTTCAGGCTAGCCACAATTAGGAGACGAATACGAAAGGGTGGGGAGCTGTAGAACAGGCCAGCAAAGGAAACAAGGAAAAAAAAAAGTATGAACAAAATTTCAAGAGAAAGACAATGTTTATAGTCCAACAGGAAATTAACAATAAAATCATAGTGCTTGTGAGATGAGTTGAAAGGAGAAAGTGGAGAGCACAGAAGGGCAAGCTAAGATAATGCCTTCCCTTTCCACAAGCAGCAGAATGCGAAGGGTGGTGAAGAAGGAGTATTCCTGAATATAAAAGGGTGAGGGCAAAACTGCGATATGTGTAGCTATGTGTGCATCTTACTTCGGCAATATAGCAGTAAAAATGGGTAAATTTGGGTATTTTACCTCTGGAAATGTGGCCTTCTTTGAAACTGCCAAACTCTGTATTAGAATAGCTTAAATCATGCGTTAGGACTGGGTTGCAGACTTGTAATGGGTCCTGCGAACTGAGAACAGAATGCAAATGTGAAAGAGCATCATAGGTGCTACTTACATATGATGGTATCTGGTGGTCTCTTTTTGTGAACTGCCTGTAGCCATTGTGTCACCGTTATGGTTTGCTAGCATTCATATCTGTTTGCACTTGACTTGCACAGGCAGCACTGACTAAAGTTACAAAGAGGGCAGAAAGTACCTGTGCAAAAACTTTTGGTAAGAAAAGCAGGGAATGGAGCAGAGAATGTAACACTTCTTGTATAGGAAAGCAGTATCGGTCAATTTTCACTTGTGCGTTTGGCTATTCTGGCAGGCCTTTTTGTGTACTTTGCATACTAATACTGGTTTGACAATATTGTAAGGCTCAATCTTTTATTCTAGTAACACATCACTTTCACAAAAGTCCTGTATTTTTTTTTCTGGAAATTCCTGAGTTACCTTGTAGAAAGATGAGAAATTTCAAATGTACTGATGCCAAAAGACATAACAGCAGATGTAGTTTCAGCTCAAAAAGGAAAAAAAATTGTGTAGACATCTCTGTGAGGAATTGTTGAGTATGGTTTGGTGTAGTGGCATCTAATCTAAAGTCTTTTATTGGAGCTGGCCCCGAGTGACTTATATAAGTCTGTCTGTCATCTCCCGTTAGCATGTGCTAGTTGCAAAAGGATGTGGGAACCAACAGCGGATTAAAAATTAAATGAAGCTTGGATCTAACATAAGAAAATGCCTCCAACTACCAGAGGGTCCTTCCACAGCAAATCAAAGCCCCTCTTTCCCACTCCCAAAATGTATGTGTCTTGTAGCCATTAGCTTATGTCATTACTATAAACTTGATTTTTTTTTTTTTTTATTTAGTGCATACAACTTTAATGACAGTTCTTTATAGAAAGCTCTTTCTGTCAGTAACTGTTTTCTTGTTGTTGTTGATGCTGTGAAGTTATTTGAATGTCGCAACATAATGTGTACTCTCGACATTGTCACAAAACTTTGAGACATTCTCATATCCAAGACTAAGAGCAAATTCCAATAAAGATTTAGGAGCAAAATCTTTTCAGATTCACTTAATTATAAACTTTTCAGGGAAACTGCTATGTGTCTTTTCATAAAATTTAGTCTTTTCATAAAATTTAATCTTAGAGATTTCAAACAGAAAGATTTAACAATATTTTTAGCAATATGTTCTAGCAATTCAGCTGTACCTATTCAATAGGATTATAAAACAAATCATGAGAATACATGGTGCTAAATGTCTTCTTTATACTCATAGTTATAGTAAAAATCATCCATCAAGGCACTGACATCTTCTTCCCCTTCAGTTGAAGTGTGGTGAACCATTTGTTAAAGTGCCAAGAAACATTTTAAAAATCAAAGGTAAAGACAAGAAGGTCATTCATGGCTATTTACTCCCTACTGAAATGAATACCAAAGAACGTTATCTGTCATGAAATTCCACTTTTGTCCACTTTTTTAAAGAGACAAATGGAGAAAATGAGAACACAGACATAAACTTAGAAATGGAATGAATATCTATGTGTTCACATATATATAAATAAAAATAAAATATACATATATTTATTGAACATGTATAGTAACATGCACAAACATGCCGTATATCAAAGAATATAGTGTCGTAGGAAACGCATTAAAAAATGAATTAGTATTTGTCTTCATAATGATAAGCCGGATCACCACTCATCCTTTTTCTTGCCTCTAGACTTTCTTCCAAAGTCTTTTGAGTTTGGTTTTGCCTATCAAAAATACAGAAATAGAGGTGGAATCACAAATTGCTAGCACTTAACAGATGCATTGATGTTTCTTGATATATTGTTTGGTACTACAGGTTTGTTTTGCCAATATTATGATTGAGAAAGCAAAATCCTTGAAAAATATTCATTAAAATTTAAATATTTTTTCAGGGTCTTGCAAAAGAAACATTTTGATACCTTCTGTTAAAAAATGCAAACAAATTTTTTGTTTGAAGTGAGCCTGAAATCACCAGCTGTTCTGTCCTAAATTTTTTTTTATCTCCAGGTGAACTAATAATGAGTAATTTATGTGCTAATTTGCCTATGTTATTTTGTCTCATGATTGTTTATGATTTTTCTTGTTACTGCTCCTGTCTAACTCTTAATCTGCTAGACATCACTCCTTTTTTACTGAATACCCACCGAGTGCTGGATCATCTGTCCAACAACATTATTTTTATTACTATGGATATATTGATCTTGTCTTGAGCTGTTCAAGAGGGAATATTCTTAAGTATTAAAATGTCATTGCATTCTTGATTTGGGCTTTTTGATTCATACTTCTAGATTTTTAAAAGGATTGCCCTACACACATCGCATTTTTGTGTTTTTAAAAAAAAAAAAAAAATTCACCTGTTACTCCTGCAGAGCTGCTGTGTGCTATAGCTATCAGCTCAGTATGTTCAACAAAGACAGGGTAATTAATAAATTTAGACAGGAATAAAGTTCAGCCTTTATCTTATATATTAGGTTTGCTTCTTAAAAACACCCTAGTAAACAGAATGTTGAAATAGTGAGACCCTCTGAATACACCCTTAATCAACTTTAACCAATCTGCTGACAGATTGTTGCAAATGAGTGGTTTAGAGGCTGCTTAAAGAATCACTAAGCTATTAGCAGAAAGCAATTTTAATAGACATTTATAACAGCATGACTTAACAGAGTTCGATGGCAAGGTTCATTCTATCACTTATCACATGGATGAAGCATACAAAGAAAAATTGTGTTAGAATTGAGCTGGAATGATTTATACAGAGACTGAGGACTAAAAGGGTAAGGGAGACCCTCCTGTTGAGTCACAAGGTTCAGAGAAGATCACCTTGCTTTCTAAACTCCTGATGGAGCTTAGGTGTGGCTGGATCCACTCCTAGTCCGAGACTGGGCCAACGGTTTATGTCTAGGGGATTATACGTGTCTAGCAGCAGTCTAAGTTTTAAGGTGGATCACAAGATTTTAGCAACACTTAATCATTGACTAATTTAACATTTACAAAGTAAGTTAATAGAGTCTACTACAATCACAACAGTGACTTAATTATAGATTTGAGATGGTAATATTCATACTATACTTGCTATCGGGTACCTCCATCAATTCACACACACACAGACACAGACACAAAGATATATAAATATACAAAGGTATACCTGTTAAAAATTCCCCTCGAGTGCAGTGAAATATTCACGTCAAATGTCTCAGCATTTCTCAACAGGCGAGGGTTGAGCCTTGAGGAGTGAAGGGTTTCAGCCCAGATCCTGTCATCAGCTTTCAGCGATGGTCCTCCAAATATCACAAACTTGAGAGTTCGTGAGCTCTGAGAGGTCCCTCCACTCAGAGGGAGATGCTGGTTGCAGCCTACTGCGGTCCAGCAGAGCTCAAAGGGCCTCACTTAGGACCGCTGTTTATAGATTCACAAGATTACGGCTTTAGTCATCCGTAAATTTCCATCCTGGCCACAGTCCAAGTTGGTAGTTACTAGAATTCTCAAGATTCCAGTAACAATGGTACCGTTCCACTCGAGTTGTGATTCTGATAAGGATGTCAGAGGATGATGAATTATCCCTGTTCTTGTGCCCTACCTTGGCCAGGCAGCAGGAGTTCCTGGTACGGTCAGTGCCGTTCCCCAACTTAACCATGCAAGAGTTCCCGGTACGGTCAAGGGCCGCTTCACTGCCCTACTAATTACACAAAGGCCAAGGCCTAATGGGAATTCCTGAGATCGTAGAGCGGCCCAGGAGAAGCAGGGGGGAAATGCACCGTCACACGGGTGCATAGGTGTGCAGTCTGAACCGTGTGCTTGGGTTTAGTGATGGGACATAAAAACTAACAGAAATGAGAATAAATCAGCCGGAGGTGGTAACACAGTAATAACATATTTGTCTACTGGGGAATGTTCTCTAGCCTTCAGAGATGCAAAATGTGAGTATTATTGTAATTCAAAAAAGAAAAAGTCCTGAAATAAGACTTGGTGCACTGTAATTGGTAGTATTTTAAAAATAATTGGGGTTTTTTTTCCCCATGGAATTCTCAAAATTTTCGGCTTAAAAAGTCACTTTACAAACCTCTTGAGTTATAGGGAATCCACAGCTGAGGAACATGTGTTAGCTCGTGTGGCAATGAGAAATATCTGGTTATGCAGTTTATATGTGTTTGCATTGCCAGGTTCCACAATGGACTTCTGCTTCTTTGATGCAGCGTATAATGCACTCCTTGCATGGTGGGACAACTGAAAAAGTACTAAACTGCTTACCAACTGAAGCTAATATGTCATGTAGTGAATGCAAAACCAAAAAAAGAAAAAAAAAAAGGTGAAAGGATGTGATTGATGACAAAAGGTGGTTTTGGCCTTAGAACTTCTCACAAGATTCTGTATAAACAAAAAGTTCACAAAGGCTTAAGAAGAGACTAGAAGAGTTCATGGAAAAAAAAGTCATAGAAGATTTTTGTATATGTAAAATCTGTGGTTGGTTCAGGGATTCCTAGAGCAAGAAGGACTTGACAATTTAAGATGTGTGATGTTAAATTCCATGCAAATTCTTGTGCATAATATCTGATAATCGTTTTTTACCAACACACGACTAAGAAGAAGTGCTAACCTGGATTTAGAGGACTGCAGGCTTCTTTTTATTTGAAGTCTAAATATCAATTTTCCGTGAAACTTAGCCCTTTTGATTTTATATGTTTGCAGTCAAGAATGGTATGGTTAATTCCTAGTAGATATCTGCTGGTAATACAGTAATTTGTGTTCTATGAAAAGTGCTGGTATTCAATACAGACCAGCCATCAGTGATCACACTTAAACAAAAAGAAGCTGGAAACTACTGATTGATTTGGGAAAAAAGCCTGATTTCTTTAGGAAACTGATTGTCTAATTTGCACAGTAACACAGCACAACTTGTAAATATAGACAGATGTAGCTATTGTAAAATATACAAAATGCATTGCTGATTCTGGATAAGGATTGTATACCCCAAAAGCTTTTCAAAGCTTTTGAATAGTGAGAAATAGTGGGAAATAGTAAATAACTTAAAGAAAAACATAAAAACTTATTACTGCCTTTGCTATTTGTATCTAAACAAATATCTACTTTTCAGACAGAAATGTGAATTTTCATTTCCTAGCATGTTTACAGTAAAGTTTATGGTAGGTACATGGGTGAATATGGATATTTAGAGTACTTCAGATTTCATATGTCTGTGTTACTTATAAGAAGCTTTCATATGGAGTTAGAAGCTGTGATATTGTTATTGGAAGGGTCTTCGGATTATTTACAGTATGAAAGTCTTTTCCTGAAGTCAGCAATGACAGCCATATAAAAGAAACTTTTATGAGTTTGCACATACTTAAGTGGAGTTATAGATACTGTAGGAGTGTTGTCAAGCTGCAAATAGTTTAGGAAATAGTGACAATAATGATTCTGTGACTGCCTTCCAAAATATTTAAGTGGCTGAACATCTTGAGACACTTCCCATGTCCCTCAGAGAGCTCAGAGTAAGGGAAGGCGAGGCAAGACAAGAAATTCTGCTGGCTTCCAGGGCCCTGCTGCTCCAGGGCTAGACAGAATTTAGGCTGTTTGGTAGCTTTATCACAGGGGTACTTGGCAGTTTGAGCCTTGGCTGTCTTCCTTGGCTAAAATGTGTTAGGGCCACCACTGTGCACAGCAGATGAAAGGTAGGATCGGGGATATGCAAGGAACTTTGGGATTGCCCTCTAGCCTCACACCGTTTTCTGCATTAATCAAGAAATGAATTGCTGTTTTGGCCAACTGCACTCCTAGGGATTCAAGGACACCTAAAATGCATTGCAAATAGTAAACAAAATAAGAAACGTTACAAAAGTCATTGGTTGTTTTTTTTTTTTTTTTTCATTATTTGCCTTTTAATAAAAGAGTCCCCACAGACCAAGAACGCTCAGCTAAATATTACAGCTGTTTAAAATTCCATTGTTTGGCAACCAACCCATTATTTTCTGAAAAGGATTAAAAACTAAGCAACGCTTCAGGTATGTGAAGTACAACACAATGCAAGGCTTATTATCGTGGTGGAATATCACATTAACATGGCATGGTCGGTGCTGTATATTGCTTTGGTGTCTAAGCTAATACATTTGAGTTTCCTCAGGCAGCACATGGCCTTTGCCCTTGTGGGCAAGCTCTTTATTTATTGATGATTTTTTACAAACTGCAGCAAGCACTTCCTTCAGGAAAATAATAATTTTAAAAAGCCTCACATATTCTATAGCAGTGTGACATAGTTATTCTAGCAGAAATCCAACTTTTAATAAAACCTTTGATCAGATATTTAAAAAGGAAAACACTGTTCAGTGAACATCATGCACTGCCCTTTTGTGAGCAGTGATCCTACACCAGTGAACGCATTTCCCATGCATTTGTGTCCTCTTTACCCTTATACACACTCAGCACAGAAACTCAACTCCCTCCTCGTTTTCCCTCCCACTTGCAATTCTCTCCAGCCCCTGACTGCAGTATAACCACGTCCTTCTCATGTCCTGTGCCCAGTTCTTTCCCT
>NW_009209868.1:122942-151110 GCF_000690835.1 Fulmarus glacialis
AAGAGGGATATCAGATACTGAGGAGATGGACCGTGTCCACCCTTAATGTGGTACTGAGGGGAGCGTGGTGGAGAGCCACAGGTTCATAGAAACAGGATAAGTGAGGTGATGGGTTGGGCTCTGAAGGGCACAGGATACCACACAAAACTGATAGAATTAATAGAAATGGACACTGCACTGTAGGGCTGCAAGAATCACAGAAAAAGCTTCCAATCCTTCTGCCTTCCCCAGGGCAGGGTCAATAACACACCCAACAGCCGTCCTGTCAAATGCGTTTCTAACCTATTCCAAAGACTTTTGGTGGTGGTGATTCCCCAGGCAATGTATTCCAGTATTTCATTGTTCTTGCAATTTAGAAAATTACTAAGCCTGAATCATACTTGTCCTATCCAATGTGGATATAGTTTTATTCGGTTTATTTTTCATACAGCTATGTTAGTTGTTATGTTTTACATATGTATTTGTGAGGATTTTTTAATACATATATATCTGTTTATAAATAATTTGACCTTTTGTTACAGTATGTTTCAAGTATTTCCTGTGCATTCCATCTTGTGTTTGGAATCAGGAAAAGTTCATGATTTAGGGCAACTTATATCTTACTATTCTTTCTTCATAATGAGGGGGGTTTTGTTTTGCTGTGTTCGTGTGTTGGGTTTTTTTAACATTTGCTTTCTTAATACTGGCTTTTTTAAGGTATTGTGAACTCTGCTTAATTTCTTTTCACCTTAGGTAAGTTTTCCTTGAAAACTTGCAACCAATTCTGTAAGTTTATTGAAAACGTCATTGCTGAAGTGAAGTTCATTGTTTTTATTTCTTTCTTAGTCCTTCTTCTTATGCCAGTCACCACGAGGTAATATTTCATGGTCACTGTGACCCCAGTTGTCCAATTATGTTTTGATATTCTCATTATCTTACCCCCAAAAGTAAGAACCAAATACAGAGGGTTATTCCTTCTTACTGTTTTCACACTTTCTGTATCAAGAAATCATATACTAGTAAAAAAGCTTAAAGGACAAGCTAGGTACTGCTTAATTTTTTTTTCCCCAAAAAATGTCATGATAGTTACAATTTTGCATTATTACCAAGACTCATATTATGGATTTTGCCAGTTGCTCACAGAAAACCTCATAGTCAATAAAATAAATTACTAAGAAGCCGAGATGTTGGATATGATATTCAATAATATCAGCTTGGTCTTGTCAAGTCTTATAAGCAAAATTGACTCAAAATGGAAATGCAGACTTTTATTTGTATGGTATCACATTGAATATTTTTCTAGTCTCCTTGAGCAAAGGCAGCAGATTTTCATGTGTTCCAAACCTTTGCAGGTAATTCTTTTCTTTTTTTCTTTTTTTTTTTTTTTAACATTATCCATAAGTTAAATATATAGAGTAATCTAAATAAAATATTATTCAGAGCAGCTCTATTACCATCTGATTTTGAACTTAATCTTGAATGACATACTATAAGCAGTAAGAACTAAATCACATGAGAATCAATTAATTGGCATTATCAAGAAGTCTGTAAAAATAATTACTAAAGCAGAAGTCTTTAAGATTCTGAAGCATTGCACTACCTGGAACACAAGCAGCAGGCAGCAGAAATTCTATAAACCAGGAATTTTGCCAAACCTTCTCAGGCTGAAGTCCAAATGAAATTTTTTTTAACCCAGCCAGATTTTCCATACTGAACCAAGGAAATTGCAGCCCAGCAGAGTCCTAGGAGCCCTTGCATACACTTCATTGCAAGTGAATGTCTGTCTTTTTTTTTTTTTTTTTTTTAATGGTGTCTATTAGATACCAACAAAAATGTACATTAGCAGGCTGACAGAAAATAAGATGTGAAAATACTGGAAATGGTGCTTGCATAACACAATTTACGATGTGATGTGCATAATGTACAAACTGAGGTTTTGGTGCTGCAAAAGTTTACATACGTTATTAACATTATGTACATGAGTAATTCCTGAAGGATCAGATCCTACAAATCTCACTCAAGTGACTATTATTTGAACATGTTTATAACTGCAAGACTCAGCTTGCTTATCAGAAGAAATGAAAGCACAATAACTCTCGAAGATCTACAACAAAAACGTTGCTGTTTGTTTATTATAATATTCCTGTAAGCATTTGTTTTCATAATGTCACAGAACAGTTTCCTTCCTTTGACAGTCTCATCCCAGCACACTTAAACTTTTGAGTCCATGATTTAGACTTAGTTGTCACTGGTATGCTTTATCTATCATGCTGACATCCCAAAATAGTCCCTAAACCAAAATTTAATCATTCTTTGTGTTAGCAGACCTACAATTGTCTCATGAAGTCATCAAAGTAGGCTAGGTGATTATAGTTCTTAGATCTAGGTGAGAAAAGGGAAGTCGTGCAGGAGCAGATAAGAGAAAAAAGAAAAAGGAAAATCTATGTGCAGCATGACCTTAGCAAGTACATCATGATGGCTGAAATTATGTCCTGACATGACAAATGGGCAAAGACTGGCCTGTTCTGCCAAGACTGCTGGGGCAGAGGTCACTCACATGGTAATGACTGGGACAGTGCTATCCAGTTATAATGGGGAAAAAAAAAAAAAAGAATGAAAACCATTGCTAATGTGGTTGTAACCATCCTGTAAAAAAGGAGCCTAAATAACCACAGCTTTGATCACTTATTGCAACTGAATCTTTCTGAAAGCTTTTAATGTTTGTTTAAATAAAACTATGGAGTAAAAAAAAATTCTTTAAATGAAAACCAAACCTGATTCACCAAACGTAAGCCAAGTTGTTCAGATACATAGCTGCTCTCTGCTGCAGCTGCTTCTGAAAGAATTACCCAGGGAGAGAACGGAGATAGATTTTACTATGACATGTAACTGATGAGTGATGACTTATTTCAGTGCAGAAGATGATTTGCAGTTTTGACTATAAAAAGTGTACACGTGGCCATGTATACTGGCAGCATTCATATGCCCAAGATATGCGAGTTTCAGTGTAACCACACCTATAAACATGATTTAAATGAAAATTTTCTTACCCGTGGGAGGAGGATGGGGCCCCTTGTGGGTGTATGAGTCTGTATGTGTGTGCTTATGAGAGAGAGAACTGTACAGAATGATGAATAGCACAGAAAAATATTTTTGTCAGAATAATGTAATTTGCTGTCCACATGTTCTTGGTACAAAGCTGATTTCAAATACCTGAATTATGGAGACTTTTTACGCAGAACTACATTCCAACAGGTGTTGTGGATCAGGTGAAATGATTTAATTGCTACTCTTTCAAGTGGGGGCAGGAAAGCAGTCATACAGCATGGCAGAGTGTCAGGGAGCAGCAGTTTGTGAGATTCCTAAAGGAAGTCTTTCAGAAGGCGTAACTTGACTCTTGTGTCTCCTTCCTATAACTACTGAAACAAAATCCAGGGGAAAGTTTTAAAGCAACCATCTTTAAAGGTGAGGGAGTACTGTTCTCTGATAACGTCTGTCAGATTGCGAACATAAAACCAGTAGTCTTGGCCTGCTTTGAAGCTGACGTGCGTGGCCAAAGGAGAAACACCAGTCAGGCCCTGTTGGTAGCTCTGCATATTAGATTCAGGCTTTTCTGCATGAAGAAGTTGCAGCAGCTGAAATAAGCCTGGTTCAAACGGAGGTATACAGTGTAAAATAAGTATTTTTAAAATGTCACATCAAGGCAGGGCAGCTTTGGCAAATACAGGTTATCTGTGGATGGGACAGCAAAGTCTCCTCCTCTCTCTCACTTACTTTCTTTTTTTAATTGCAAGAGTGTTTGTTTGGTTGGGTTTTTGTTGTTGTTTTCCCCTTCTCACAAGTAGTGTGTTAAATTCTAGTGACTTGTTAAGGAATAAATTCATGGGCCCACTGATCCAATCTGCCCAGCCCTCTTCAACTTGTGAAAGTTTGGAGTACTCTGTTTCAGGTGCTCCTTCATAGAAGGAGCAGTCATTGCCTAAAAAGTTATACGTCTTTAAGTATTCGCACCAAAAAAGGCAGTTTGTCCATTTTCTCGTTCTTTGGGATCTGTTTTGGTGAGCCTCTGTCCGTTGCTGGAGGGCAGGACCGTTGCCCAGCAGCAGCACAGGCCAGGCTCTTCCCTTGCACGAGCTGCAACAGGTCAACATGAACAGTGACTTTCCAGCAGCCCTGGCAGGTCCAATTCATGGTGAAATCTATTAGTTTGTGGAATTGTCTTTATAGTTCCATTCCTTGGGAATACTTAGAACACGTGACTGCAAGACATTGGGAAATAGAGTCTGAAGGGCTTGTTAATCTTACGACCAATAATTTGATAATGCTGATTTTTTTTTTTTTTCTTTAAGCATCAGCAGGCCTAGATAGAACAGGAGAACCCCTAGGGCTTAAGATAACACCATGTATTGGCAGGACTGGGGCCCAGCAGTGGCTATGGCTGTTAAGAGCAGCAAGGGGCACATGCTTTGTGACTGCCTGACATTCCAGTTCTGCTGCCGCCTTGGGGCAGGCTGCAGAAAACCTGCGTATGTGCAGTCTCACCTGTAGGACTTGGGCATGGACGTTCTGGTGAGGCTCGAGTCCATCCTCGCAGGCCCTTTGTCCATGTGACTGGCAAGTCCCTCCTGTGTGAAGAGCGGCTTCAGGGCCACTCTTGGCAGTTGGTGTGAACGCTCCCAGGGGCTGCATCTGTGTTGTCTGTGTGCAGCTCTGAGGCTCCTTGTCAGACCTACCCGCCCTGCAGGCAGTGGGCCTTTCGGGAAAATGGAAATAAAGATATAAAGAATGCCCTATGGGTTGGTGTATGCAGCACAGACATTTCATGCTCGGAGCAGTGCAGTTGCAGCCACTGAAATAACAGTTCTATTAACATACTAATTTTTACTGAATGAAGATAATTTTTAGAATTTAGACTATTTAGCTGATGTACTGAGTAAGTGCCATTGCCTCTAGCAATAGACATTGTGCATAATCATCTTTCAGATAAATCTTTTCCTTCAGTTTGTGAATTGGAAATCACTGGAGGATGGGAGGGTGTTCTGGAAAGACATCACTGCATGCTTGCCCTTTGCTAACACTCTTCCCTAGGCATTAGCTTTTGGCCACTGTTATAAATCAGATACAGAACTAGACAGACTTTTTGATTTTACTAAGTATTTCCTTCTTAATCATCTTAAGCAATGAACAGAACAAAAAGAAACCTGGCAGTTTGTCAGGTAAATTCCTTCCAAAAATACAAATATTTTTATATCATTTTACATGCATTGCTTGTTTGGTGTGCTCTATTTCATTCAGTCTACACATATGCATCAGGCAGTGCTGCTACATAAAGAAACCCCCCAAAAGAAAATGAGACTTTCAAGTGCTGCACACTTTTTTTTTTTATTTTCCCAAGCTCTGTCCCATATTTATCAAAGACTCTCAAGTCAATTCTAGACTTTTCTCCCTTCTGAAAAGAAATTCCAAATTCCCTCATTCGTAGTGTCTAAAGGTATGCTTGTTTAAAAATAAATAAATAAACAGAATCTTCTTAAAATTTTATTAGGCAACCACATATTACTGTTTTGAGATTTTGGTTTTATTACCAATATTTATTATTACAGTCTGCTTTGAGTTATCCGTGACAGCTTATCTAGGTTGTAGATGTACAACCTAGACAAATACAGAGACACTGAGCTTGATGCCTGAAACCCAGGTTATTGGCTCAGTCCTGGCACTTGACAAACATGATTATACTTTTCCTACAAAGTTTTTGTCCAAGAGCAGGCTAGCAGCTTTTGCTCAGAAAGGAGCACAAACTAATAAACCCAGTGAGACGTGGGTTGCACAGTGAATTGCACACATGACCGTCTGACATCTCCCTGCCCCTGTCCCCGATCCAGTGGTGCTGGGGTGCAGAGAAGCAGTGTTCCCGTGGCTGCCTGTAACACTCCTTAACGCTACCGATTCCAGGAATACTTGTCATTTGGGCTGCTGTCCTATTCTTTCACGAGGAGACAGCTCACATCCCAATTTGTGCCTATGCCAACAAACCTGTCTTCTCCCTAAACATTGACCTTGGTGAATCACAGTCTAAAAAGTATCATGTTCTCTGTAGGAAGCTGGTCAAAGAAAGACAAATCTTGTTTGTTCTGGCTCAGGACAGCCCAGGTTTCACCTGGACTGACCCAGTGTGAGCTTGTTTCTGCCTTCTGCTCCTCTGTATTTTTCTATTCCAGATGATATCCCAGATGTCCAACATTATTGTATACACCAGAGAGGTGGCAGTATTTGTGTTTGCTCTTCAGTTAGACGATTGCAGTGCTTTCTCAGAGGTGTGAAGAATTTTTAATGTAAAGAAGAGACATAACTAAGGAAAAAGAGGGATCAGGCAAGAATCAAAGGAGAATACATGCTTAGGCATATTATTCAACATCACCCATAGTATAGAATTGAAGCTTTAATAATCATTGTCCTAGGGAACTTTTTTAAAAAGCATCATCGTTGCAGAGTAGAGCAGAGGATGTACAAGACTTTTCTAGGTCCATAGAGACCGTAGAGACACTGAAAGACTGTTGATCTACAATTCTTTTTTCTTAAATACAGGAGATATGTGGGCTCCAGACTTCAGATGGAGCCCATAAACATGAAAGAGTTTTTCTCTACACTTCAACAGAAGAATTTTTTTTTCTCATGGCATGCTTTTCTGATTTTTTGATATGGTAGGGAATTTTGGTGG
The DNA here is from genome assembly GCF_000690835.1 of Fulmarus glacialis. Taxonomy (NCBI): domain Eukaryota; kingdom Metazoa; phylum Chordata; class Aves; order Procellariiformes; family Procellariidae; genus Fulmarus; species Fulmarus glacialis. Next base: position 129,640 of record NW_009209868.1, read on the forward strand.
TTGCTGTGTGTGATTTCTGTGCGTGTGTAATTTCCTCAAGCTTAATGGCTTTCTTTAATGGCAGACATAATTCCATCAGTTGTTTGTAAGTCTCCTCATGTTAAGAAGACATTTTCAGTTTGGCCTGTGTAAGAAACCATGATATTGGAGCACAAACTGAACTTTATGCTGAAGGTCTGTTCTGGCACCTAAGGTTTTCTGTGCACTTTTAAACAGATTTGAGCCTATAAAATTCCAGGTTTTAGATTTTTCAAAAGCTGCTTACTATTCTTCATACTGATAGCAATAGAAAAATTTTCAATTTAAAAAATTCTGAAAGAAAATCACACCTTATTCAGGTCCCAAACTGCATGGGACAGCTGTTAGCTACCATTGCATGTACATACAATGTAAAATTACTATTAATGGGCTTAATAGTAGCCTGTCTTCCATAAATTTTGTTCATAAATATGCCTTGAAAGTGATACATTTTGTTTAAATGTTGCAAAGTAATGTCAGACACCCAGAGATTTCAACTGGTTTATTATTTATTTATGTTTACATTAACTAATAAACGAGCCATCACCATATAAGCAGTTTTCCAGAAAACCAATTCTAAAGTAAAAAGAGCCCTGATATTTATCATTCTGAATGATAACAAATAGAACCTTCACTTTATTTTAATAAGTTAATACTGTCATGTGCAAACCTCCTTATAGACCTTGTATAATAAAATAGCTGTCACTTTTGCATGTGGAATTAGGTATGTGGTGATTATATAAAAATGAACATTCTTCTGATTCTAAATGTGAAAAGCTGACCTTTTAAAAACACTTTAACAATTTTTAGTGTTATCATAAATCTTACCAATTCTTTAATGTTGCAGTTTTTTGGTTGCATATATTACACTAGTTCTTCTACGAGTCAACTTTTGTTACAGGGAAATTTGGGCCTGGGGCCAGGTAGAGCTTTGGAGAGCTTTTAAGTTTGAGAGCCTGTTTCACAGCTGGAAAGCTCCCCAAAGTGAAGTGATCCCAGAAGAATATGTTTCCCATTACCCAAATCTCTACCAAATCATGCCTTGTAGCTCTAAAATAATTAAGACTTTGGAAGCCCCAAGAGGTCTTTTTTGATCCATGAATGAAGTTACCCCAGGTTCAAATAACTAAAACCCGACTCCCTCTTAACCAATGAAACACAAAACCTCTCCATTTGTCAATGTAACATAAAGAGAATGCTCAAAAATGTCAGAGCCTTTACACTTTAATGGATTCAACCTCAGGACATGTCAAGAGTTTTGATTGCAATTGTTGGAGATCAGGCTGAGGTGTCTGTGCAAGTCTCCAGGGCAGAAGAGTTAATGTTCTATAAAATATGATGTAGAAAGACACGTTGCTTTATTTTGAAGTTCCAATGATGATGAAATTGATAAAATCAGAAGAAACCCTTCAAGTCCCTTGTGTTGCTATTAGTAATAATTTCTTTTGCAGAGTAAGAACACCATGATTAATTTTAAGAGGCAGGCCACTGCTTCTGCTGTAAGAATAAGATAGGAAATAGATATTTGTTGGAAAAGATAGCATACCAAGGTATTATGAAGCCTTTTATTTATTTTATATTCAATTAAAATGATACAATGGCTATGGAAGATATCTTACTGAGAGAACACATAGAGCTATCAAGCAGTATTACTAAGAAACATTTCCAGATACTAAAGGAGGAAATCCACTGGCAGGATTTTGCTGCAAAAGTAACAGGATAGGGTTAATATGAGTATCCAAACCTCATTGAGATTCAGAAAGAGAAGAGGATGATATTGGCAGGCTATGATTCCTGCAAGATGAAACTTGTAGGAAACATAACAACAACATAACTTTCTTTGCATTTCTTTCAGTATTTATTAGAAAAATTCAACACTTTAAAAAGTTTATTAGAACCTTCTGTGGGATTATGCAATGTCAATGTAGTTTCTAGTCTACTTCTAAAGTCTGTGACTTCAAAATGGGGAAAATTTTGCAGGATGCTAACTTCTGAAAATTTATTCCTGTATTCTTGTGCTTGCTTAGTGATTTGTGGATAGCTGAAAAAGAAAGTGGGATATGTATTGTGAGGGGATAACTAATGTCACTTGGGCATCTGAGAATTTAAATGTGCTCACAAATCAGCCATCCATATAAATTTAATAATGCTCATTTGGGATTGCTGATGAAATTTTAATCCCTCAATTATTTGCACCTGCAAAATCTGAGAACTAAAAGTATATTCCTTAACTTGAAAATTTTTTTCTGAAACCAGTCTACTGACTAGAATTTCTGATGTGTAACAGGTGGTATTAATTTATTATACTTCCATTTTTTAATACAGCATAAACACCATAGTAGTTAAAGTATTCATTTAAACAGCAAAGCTATAAGGAAATTCATCAAATACAATAGAGGTATTTACACACCTTCCCTTTAGCGTGTGCATATTTATGGTTGGACTGCCTACTGGATGATGATACTGAAATAAATGTGGTTTAAACAACATTGTTAAGTTGGCCACTGTGACTTATTTCTGGCCAGATGAAAATATTCTTTTCTTTCTATGTTCACTGCTTCGAACCTGTTTTGGAAGAAGAGATGCCAGCTGATGGAGATTTTTTGCAAATACAATTATGTTCACCTCATGAATTGCCAATGTTCCATCAACTGGCAGCAACTCCAGACACTGGTGGTCGCTAGCTGGACTAGACTGGTAGCTAAAGGATTTATAACCTCAAGAGAGACTATCTGAAGCAGCTAAGACGAAAATTGTCCTTAAAAATTCTTCCTTACACTGGAAGTTCCCAGACTTCAGCTACTTTGCTTGCTCAATGCTGCTGCAAGTCTGAACATGCCTAAGTCTGGTAGGGGCCAAGATGAAGTCCCCCTGTCTATACCACAGGGACTCCAATTCCAATATACTTTTACAGAATACTGTCATGGCACTGACAGGTTCAAGCTCCCTTCAAGATGCAGCAGCAGTTGTTTTGTTATAGCGCGCACTGCTGGTACTTGTCCTTCTCTCCCCTGAAGTATAATAGGCTAGCAAAGACAGAAGTTGTTCAGGAAGCAGAAGAACTAGATGCAATTCTTTTTTCTTTCTGAAGAGACAAATCATCTACCTTCCAGAGCAGTACCTGAATCCGCAGACTTTATTTTATCTGGTGAATGTCCTTTTAATGCAAAGTTTGATGTTGAAGTTGCATAAAAAGCAACAAAAGCACGGGCTGGAATTGAGATTTCTCAGTTCAGTGGTCTGTAGAGTCATGTTCACCTTTTTTGGTAGACATTTTCTCTCATTTCTTAAGTCTTTTATTCTATTTCTCTGTAGAGGTATAATTTAAAAAAAAGAGTATTTTCCCTTTTTCAGTATAGATTTTAGTATGGCAGTTGGAGCACACAAAAGAATGGATGTGGGTGTGAACTCCCTTGGACTAAGGAGAAAACTGAAGTAACCTTCCTAAACAATTTATCTCGTGATTTTATAATAGATTAATTTTTTGGAAGGTGACTTTGTAAAAGCTTGGTACAGTCACCACCACCTGATTCTCTGCCTACATTTTAAAAAGAGTGAATCTTGCTCAGCTCTTTGAGGCACCCATTTGTTGGATGCCTCACCTTAGGAAACAGGCTTGAATACCAGACCCTGGAGATAGACTCATACATATAGATCATCAGTTAGGTCCAGAAGTGTTCAGTTGCACTATAAATTGAAGTGCTTATTCTCTGGGGAGAAAAGGTATTTTTCTGTGATTGCTGGTTGCAGTTCCCTGTTTGGTGTCCTAGCCCTCTTGGACCTCCTTTTGACTATCTTTATTTTCCCTGGATGTTTATAAGGTGTCTTAAGCATCTATGTAGAGTGAGTGGCATCAGGGTTACAATTTCTTAGCAGGTGCCTAAAGTTTAGGCATTGCACTGTGGATCCTGCCCTGGGTTACATTTGAACCTGTGACCCAGAGATGTAAAGTTCCATGTTATATTTCCTGTCTTTTGAGTCATCCAGCTCCACCAAACATATTCTTACTGCTGGTAAAAATGTACTGCATATTGACTGCTGACAGATTAGACGCTCTTTGTACGATTGCTTCACATATTACCAAGTTTTGTACATCAGACCTGGTGGTGTTATTCTTTTGTGCTTAATGCTAGTCTTGTGCTTATATTTCAGGATTAAAGTGTTCCAGAAAAAAATAGCTGCAATATAATTAGATTTATTGTTATATTCTCTAATTTTTCTATTAGTCACTTTTAAAATTGGAGGCCAAATTTTCAGCTGGTGTTAATTCCTTTAATAAATTCCTTTCCTTCCAGGGTTCCCTTAATACATTATCCTTCTTCTTGAATGTGAAAAGAAGTGCATTGATTTGTGCTTTGAGATTGCATGGATTAAATTTGACTTCAGTTTTTCGTCTGTTGCACTGATCATATTTAACAAAAGACCTACACAGACAATGTGTTTATAAGGACTGGATATTAGAATCATAGAATCATAGAATCATTAAGGTTGGGAAAGACCTCTAAGATCATCAAGTCCAACCGTCAACCCAACACTACCATGCCCACTAAACCATGTCCCTAAGTGCCTCATCTACACGTCTTTTAAATACTTCCAGGGATGGTGACTCTACCACTTCCCTGGGCAGCCTGTTCCAAGGCCTGACCACTCTTTCAGTAAAGAAATGCTGTTTCCTGTACTGAAGATAGCAGACGTTGTCAGTAAGCAGATAATTGTATTTTATTTTACTTCAATGTTACCACGTGGGAAGGCTGACAATTAAAATCTCTCATGTGCTCATTTTTCAGGAACAGTGTGTTGTATTTATACTGATATTAGAAATATTTATGCATTCAGCTATTGGCAAGTAAGAGCGTTTGCTTTTTTTAAAAAAATGGGTGGTTTCTGGATGAGAATGATTAATCATGCTCTCCATATGCTAAGTTAGAAGTACTTAATTTATAATTTGAAGAGTTATATAAATAATATAGAATGCTGGTAAATAACATTCCCAAATAGAGTTGGATTAACATTTTTGTACTTTCATAATTATATGGGACAATATTTGGGTTATTTATTGATTTAAATTCTATATTTAGCAGTTCTAGTATGTTTTTAAGAGCAATATTCATTTGAGGAAGGACAAGGAAGTAGCATATTCTCTGATTTGTTGCTAGAAGAGAAATGGCTTGGTTATGCGTATGTTTATTTTCATTTTCTTCATGTGTTTCTTCCTCTTCCTCCTCTGTTTAGCCTTTCATACCTACCTGAACAAACATACTTTCACTTCCACAATCAATATTTCATTCTGACTTTCGGCATCATTCATATTCCTTGCATTCCTTTTTAGCAAGGCACACTTGCTCACTCTTATAACAAAAAACATGCATTGTGGTTAGGCGGCAGAGGTCAGCACTGGTCTTGCGTCACAGGTCAAACAAGATCACTTGCATTCTTTATCAGGGTCATTTCTTCTCCCTGGGTGGGATGTGAACTTTTCTTTTTCTTAGAGAGGAAACAGCACAGATGTTCACCACTCCTTGTTCAGAATTTCTGGTGCGTGGTTTACCGTCATCTTTCATGTAAACTTCCAAAACAACAAGGCATGAATCACCCATAGCTTATCCTACTAGTTATGTTCAATGTTCTAACAGCAAAGGAACTGCACAGTGTATTTAAACACGCTTGTGATATACGTAAAAAGTTAATTCCATATTTTTAAGTTACATTTTAAGATATCTCCCATATTCATAACAAATATTTATAAAATGCTCAAAGTGTTTATTTCTGAATTTTCATAGAGATATATATTTTTCTGTTGCATATGATTTCACACTTCCTAAGATAACTTGACTTAACATTATAAATATTATTTTTGTTCCTTTTTTTGCAATGTTTGTGCAAAATAATAACATTGAAATGGAATGATTCTGGTTAAAAATGTTTGCAACTTTTGTGATAATTTTTCTTCAGCTAAAAATAAGCTCTTTTGCCATTTTTTCATCTGTAGAAAGGCAATGTTACTAGTATTTCATATTATTCTTCCGTTTTATTGATCACAAAGGAAATAGGGTATTAATTATGCTTTCACCACCAAGTATTCCTCTTTCATGGACAAATGAGGTAACACATAAGTTCTGTTACTAATCTTCCCATTCATGACTGATTTTTTTGCCAGTATGTGTCAGCAACATCCCACTTTTAGGTAGTTTTATGTCATAAGCATTTCCTAGAAGATATGTCATTCTCTATTCTGTTTACTCCATGCTTACCCTTTTTGTTCTCAAAAGTTGGAATATGAAACTAGCAGTATGAAAAAAAAAAACAACCAAAACCACAACAAACCTTTATTGAGAAGTTTCAGCATTTCAGATGCTTTCTTCCACTTCTTAAAAAGTGTTCGTTTCTGTTGGTTTTGCTCCAAAACCAGTAGGTATTCCTTGCTATTGCTTCAGAAAGCAACATTCCCTATTTGTTTTGAGGCATCAGTAGAACTAATTAGCCTTTCGGGTTGTCTTTTGAGTGCCTGTGTGATATAGCTCTGTCTACACTAGAAAGTAGTGCAGCTCACAGGAACTGATCTCCAGAGCAAACTGGTTGGCACTGAGGATCTTAGTCTACAATGTACATGTTTTGCTTTGGCCTGGCTGTAGCCTGGTCTGTGGACTGAATGACCAATAGCAGCTGGAGAGCATTAGGAGTGCTGCCAGAGGGCATCTTCCAGTTGTGTTTCACCCCAAAGGAATTCAGTTCTAATACTCCAGAGCTGCAATGGGAACCACAGCTCAGCAAGTGGGGATGACCAGGAGATTTGTTTTTAGAGCATACTGACCTCAGATAAAACACTGTGGTAAATGCATCCTTTGCACCTTAGCATCTTTCTAGGTACAGGAGAAATTCAGTATTTATATCAACTGAGAGCAGAGTTCATTTTTTTCCATCTATCAACATTCAGCTGAATTTTTGACCTTATATTCTTGTATGTTCTGTCTCCAGGTTAGTTTGTCCCTTCTTGCAATCAGGCACTGAGGAGCTCAGTTTCTTATGTTATTTTAAACACCTTATCAAACAAATTGAGAGTTTTGATTTAGGTTTTGAATGACCCAGGATTTCATTCCTTAACTGGGTATTCACAGAGAAAACAAGGGGAAAAGGAGAAAAACAAGGATTATGGGAAGCTGACATTACTTCTGGAAAACCATACCCACTACAGCTGAGCCCAGATCTAAAAGTTACTGACTCATGTAACAAGAATAATTAGTTAAAGTCAGTTTATTGACTTAACAGCAACATCCTATGTTATTATTGTTTGTGTTACAGTAACACCTAGGTGCCTGTTAAGGTTCACCATACCATCATGCTAGAAGAGTCTCTTTTCCTCAGTCCAGGGGCAGGACAGAACTTAATGAGTAGGTAAGACAGAAGGAAAAATGGTCAACCAACCAAAGATCTCAACTCATTTTACAAAAGATGCAGTACTTGTAACATAACTCATTGGCAAGGTGTTGGAATAGACTAGGTGTTATAGTAGTTGTTGATGTGAATAGGACCAGGCAAACAGTATTTTGCAGTATTTGCATGGACACGTTCTTAAAATTGCTCTCTTGCTTCAAACCACCAAAAGCAGGGTATGTGTATTATAGGTTGGGAAATATGTGCAAATGTTTTTATGTATGGGGGGTGTGTGTGTATGTAGGGATCATTCCATAGTGGAATATCTGTCTTGCTGATGCTGTCTCGATGGAGTTACCAACTCAGACATAGTTAATAGAATAGATTAGAATAGAATCATTTAGGTTGGAAAAGACTCTTAAGAACATCCAGTCCAACTGTAAACCTAGCACTGCCAAGTCTACCACTAAACCATGTCCCTAAGGACCACATCTACACCTCTTTTAAATATCTCCAGGGCTGATGACTCAACCACTTCCCTGGGCAGCAGTTCCAGTGCTTGACAACCCTTTCGGTGAAGAAATTTTTCCTAATGTCCAATCTAAACCTCCCCTGGTGCAACTTGAGGCCATTTCCTTTCATCCTATCACTTGTTACTTGGGAGAAGAGACCGACATCCACCTCGCTACAACCTCCTTTCAGGTAGTTGTAGAGAGCGATAAGGTCTCCCTTGAGCCTCCTTTTCTCCAGACTAAACAGTCCCAGTTCCCTCAGCTGATCCGCATAAGACTTGCTCTCTAGACCCTTCACCAGCTATGTTGCTCTCTGGACACGCTCCAGCACCTCAATGTCCTTCTTGTAGTGAGGGGCCCAAAACCGAACACAGTATTCGAGGTGCAGCCTCACCAGGGCCGAGTACAGGGGCACGATCACCTCCCTACTCCTGCTGGCCACACTATTTCTGATACAGGCCAGGATGCCATTGGCCTTCTTGGCCACCTGGGCACACTGTCGGCTCATGTTCAGCCGGCTGTCGACCAACACCCCCAGGTCCTTTTTGGCCAGGCAGCTTTCCAGCCACTCTTCCCCAAGCCTGTAGCGTTGCATGGGGTTGTTGTGACCCAAGTGCAGGACCCGGCACTTGGCCTTGTTGAACCTCATACAATGGGCCTCGGCCCATCGATCCAATCTCTCCAGATCCCTCTGTAGAGCCTTTCTACCTTCAAGCAGATCAACACTCCCGCCCAACTTGGTGTTATCTGCAAACTTACTGAGGGAGCACTCAATCCCCTCGTCCAGATCATTGCTAAAGATATTAAACAGAACGGGCCCCAGTACTGAGCCCTGGGGAATACCACTTGTGACGGGCCACCAACTGGATTTAACTCCATTCACCACAACTCTTTGGGCCCGGCCATCCAGCCAGTTTTTTACCCAGCGAAGCGTATGCCCGTCCAAGCCATGAGCAGCCAGTTTCTCCAGGAGAGTGCTGTGGGAAACGGTGTCAAAGGCTTTACTAAAGTCCAGGTAAACAATATCCACAGCCTTTCCCTCATCCACTAAGCGGGTCAACTTGTCATAGAAGATCGGGTTAGTCAAGCAGGACCTGCCTTTCATAAACGCATGCTGACTGGGCCTGATCACCTGGTTGTCCTGTAGGTGCCGCATGATGGCACTCAAGATGATCTGCTCCATAACCTTCCCCGGCACCAAAGTCAGACTGACAGGCCTGTAGTTCCCCGGATCCTTCTTCTGGCCCTTCTTGAGAATGGGCATCACATTTGCTAACCTCCAGTCAACTGGGACCTCTCAAAAATGGATATTATCGTTTAAGCTAAGTATCATTTTTTCTTATAAAACCTGCTGTCACTTTACAAAACAGTGTAGATGTACCCTGTATGAATTAACTATTACGTTCATGTCACCACAGTATGGCACACTTACTTCACGTATATGCTTCTTGACAAAATGTCTATGTTTGACATCCTTTATTTCTTAGTATTTCCCTAACTTGACCTAGAAAGCTACAATGGAGTCAAACTTGCCCAGCGATGCCATTTTCTTTCAGCCCAGTTTTGCACCTTAAAGCCACATGTAAGTGTGAGCCATCAACTTTGTATTTCCACTCCAAACCTAATATTTTTTTAAATCCGCAAGGTTTCAGGGAGCACACGCTTATCATTTGTCTCTAGTTTTGAAGAGATAATGCTTCATAACCCATCCTTCCTAATATTTTTAATACATATTTTTTTATAAACCAAGATTCTCTGTGAAGATTTGTTAAATGATAATTAATGCTGGAGTAAATTGACAAATTGTTCAGTTTAGTGAAAATCTAGATGCAATAATTTGTTGATTTCTGTAAATGGAACAACTACGTTCAGCTTTTGAGCACAGAAAAATGAAATACAGATATGTAGAGGAGCAGCAGACTTGTCATCACTCTGCCTAACACTTGCATCACATTATAATCCTGAAAAAGCTTACTGCCCTATTTCCATTAATTTTGGTAACTTATTTTGGCTGTTGCATAGTCCAAATCTTGCAGAGTCCCAGCATTTAATTTTAAAATTTATGTGCTTTGAAAAATTGTATAAGGCAAAAAATATTCTTTCACTTTTATGCTGTAGCTCAGATTTACATTTTTAGAGCTTCCATCAGCTTTGGCAAAATGAAGATTAGTTTGATCCAACTTCTGAAGCTGGGAGCTAGGCCAAGACTCTGGTAGTCAGAGATCTGCGAAAGCGTGTTGCTGCTCTATTACCTGACACTTTTGGCCCTATTTTCAAGATTTTTATACACTTTTTTTATTTTCTTGTGTGTATAGGGCTCATATTTTCTTTTTCTCTGAGGCTGGAATCCGATACTATTTTCACTTAGCATCTTTTGCACATCACTAAATGCGTTATGAAGCAGTTCCCCAAGCCCAACTCCACTACTCTGGGGATATGGCAAGAAACAAATGGTTCAGCTGGCTTAACCATGGGCATTCCCATGTTTTATGAGTATTTCATCTTAATTAATAAAACAAGCCTGAACTTTTCAAAAATGCTGATGCTTACAAAGAATAGCCTTTGTTTCACTGTGCCATCAGTTTTCTCGGCACCTGAACATTGATTCTGCATGGAAAAAAAGTTTCATGTAATATACAGATGTACACTTGAGCATTAATAACCCAGCTATAATCAATCAAAGTAGGAATGGTCCAATTATTCCACAAATATAATTTACTGAATCAGTATCTGTGGATTAAGTTTATCACAATGTAACTAGCTCTGCTGAAACTATTAAGTAAGATGCATTGTGAAAACAAATACATTGTTAAGGGAAGTCTCTGATCTGCTTGTTTCTATACTTGCTCTGCAAACAATATTTAAATTAATTTATCAAGATGTTACAATACAAGTTTCAAATCTGAAATTCACAGACCTGAGTTCCTATTTAGATATATTTTTGAGAATTTCTTCTTAATGTTGTATATTATGAAGCATTTCAGAAATGCCTTTGAAGGCCATAGAAAGGCATGTTCATACATACAGCTTAACCACAGAAGAAGCTATATTATTTTTTTAGGTAGAGCTGTGTACAGAGAGATCATGATACAGAGGAGACAAAGGATTTGTTTTTACTCTTTCAGCTTTGAGTTGTTTAGTTTTTGTTTGCAAGTAACTGCAACAAAAATTGTCATGTGGTGAAATTCCATCTGCAAGATAAGATGTAACTTTTGCAAATTTGAAGGTTATCAAGGTTTTTTAGGTATTCCTTTTCTCATGATGAGAAAAACCAAAATGGGGAAAGAAAATGGAAAAGTTGGCAATTGGTCTTTAAACACTTGTGGTAGTAATTAGAAAAATATCCAGAAAATAAAAGGGTTCATTATAAAACACACTGAATTAAAAAAAAAAATTATGCTACCTAATTCTCCTATTCCAAATGAAATTGAATAAAAGGCAATGTTGCTAATCATAAAGTATCACAGAGTTCATTCAGTCAAAACCATGAAAGAATTAGTGGAAAATTAGGATGCTCTCACTTTGCTTTCTGATATAAGTAAATTTAATGTCTTATACTTTAGCAGTGAATTTTCTACCAGTGGAATATTTCAAAAATTTGATATTTTTGAGGTTTAGCATTCTGCAAAAAAGGTGGGGCTTTTGGGTTTTTTTTGGTTGGTTTTTTTTTTTTCTGAGGGTGATGTGTTTCCCTCCCCATTCTGTCCCCATTATCATCCACATATTCTCTGTTTTGGTGTCTAGATACACTTTTCTACCTTTAAAAAAAAAAACACCAATCCCTCCCACTTTGTTCCTCTTCCTTCACGCCCCTATCAATGCTCATTTTCAGGGAAAAAGAAAGGAAATTAGAGGTACAGGGTGGAGGGAACTCTTGACCTGCTTTGCAACACAACAAGAAATAAATTGAATTCAAATGACTTTGGCAATTTGTTGCAAATATTTTCGGCTATTCTCCAAGGTTTTTCCCTTGACACCAGCAGAACTTCCCATCTTTTTTAGGTTCGCTCTGTTGCAAGTGGCCTACATCACATGCGTGTGCTTCAGCTTGACAGGTCACAGAAAGTATAGACTAGCCTTTCACCTTCAGCTGCCCCTCCACTCGACTTCCTCTAAGCAGTATTGGCTTCTGCAGCTAAAAACTGCTTTTCACATATAATGAAATTCACAAGTGCATTGGAGGAAATGTGATTTTTTTTTTTTTCCTGCCCCCACAATTTCAATAGCAGTTTATTCCTTTAAAAGGCAAATTGCAGAAGGGAATAACTTTGAAAGCAAACTGGAAATATAAAGACAGGAAATGAGTCTGTGACTGTATAACTGAGTTCATAAATGGGTCCTTTTTTGGTATGAAACTGGGCTTTTAAAGTAGAAAAATCACCTACTTAACAAAACCATTCTCTGTTTCAGCACTGCAGGAGCATGAAATAAATCCATGTTTCTTTCTAATATATCATTCAGTCTATCAAACTATTTCCAAATGACCAGAGATCTAGCAGTGCAGCAGAAGGTTCCATACTCTGCTAGGATGGTGAAATTTTTAATATAATCCTTTGAATTTCCTTGTTCATTCTGGTTTACAAAGATGCCTATAAATCCTCCCTTAATCTGAAGGTGAAGATAAGCATATTCTTTCTGAAATTACGAGCTACAGACACCCTAACTTCCCTCAGAAACCCCTTCAGTTCTTCTGTAGTGAGGATTTCTGCATTTTAATGCATTCAAACGTATTCTCCTGTGTAAGTCTCAGAATGTCTGTACATGCTCATTCTACATCAACAGTTATTTAGAATCACCAGGATTGTCCCTAGTCACTGAGTTACAGTGCTATCATGTCAAATGGCATTGATGGAACACCTAAATCACTTCATTATCTTGGCACAAAAAGAAAAAAAAATCTTGCCTACACTGTTTAGGGCAGCATGCAACCACCATAAATTCTTACAATTTCTTTCTAGCTTGACTCCATCTCCCAGGTAAAAAATACAAGTAATCAGTTGCTTTGTTTTACCTGCCCCAGAATCAATACGTAAACAGCATGTATGCACAAGGCATGCACATAGTAAAGCAGTTCTGTAGGGTAGACTGATTTCACTAAAAAGAACATTTCCTTCAAGATTTCGTAATTTTTCTGCTTGTTGAGAAGTTTTCTTGTTTTCTTTTTCTGAACTTTAAAATGAGACCCTCTCAAGTATCTTTCCCTAAAAATCACAGTTTCTTACTGCTTTATGGAAACAACTTTTCTTCCAACTCAGAAATTTGAGGACAAAGAAATATAGCAAATGCTGTTTATGCTAAATGTAAAAATATCTGGGGCATTTTTGCAGATTTGGGTTACCTCAGATTGTGTTGTGTATCAGAAGGTAAAAATGCTGCATAGCAAGTGCACCTTGCAAGTAAATGGAGAATAAAGGCCGAAATCAGGCTAGCAGCTATGGTAGGTGACTGGGATCTCCACAGGTTCAGATATTCTGCTTTCGGTAGAATCAGACTTAACCTTGGAGCTTTAGAAAATTTCTTTCTTTTACCTTTTTTTTTCTCTCCGTAGAAAGCACCCCTGTGCCCTAAAATGTATTTTATTGCTGTAGCCTAAAGGTGTCACGATATTACCTTAAAGTATCTGAACTCTAGGGATCACACATAAGATGACTGACAAAACAATTGAGTATATCTCAGGAAATCTCATATTGGTCTTAGTTAGTCTTTAATCAGTTTTGTGTTTGTTTTTTTGTTTTGGTTTGGTTTTTTTTCTGATCTTCTAAGCAGCTATGAAACAGGGAATGATAATTAGATTTTCACTCTAGGCAGAGTAACAAAACACACTGCGATCTCAAATCATGATTAGCTACTAAGAAAGAAGCTATAGAAAAAATACTGTGTGGGAGAGAGAGTGGAGGAGGGTGTTAATGACAGTTTTTCTTTGTATTTTTTAAAATAGTAAAGGTGGCACTCTGCTGAGTCATTCTACTATGTATCCGAAAACAGCAGATCAAAAAGGCATGAGCTGTATTTGATTTGGTATTTAATTATGGTCAGCAAAACCTGTGAAGCTATCATATTCCTTCCTCCTTTTAATTTTATTTTTAAAGACTATTTTGTCTGTCTATCATGTTAGAATGTGGGAATTTTTCTCTCTTTTGATAGGTTGTGTAGGAATGGTATTTTCATTATTCCTGTGGATGGGAACTTTGAGAAACATTGTAATTGTCTTCATTGACAGATGAATTATATTTTTTAAAAGGAAAAAAGAATGGACTGGATAACATCTTAAACTTATTTAAATACAATTCTTTATGTTGTTTTAGAGAAAAAATGTCTTCTTGAGTAAAATAGAATAGACTGAAAACATCTTAAACTTATTTAAATATGATATTCTTTACAGTGTCTTATGGAGAGAGATTCTTTTTAAAATTCTGAGCCAAATTCCACCATGTTACAGTCATACAGTTTATATTATTTTTAATATTAGTGTATTGAATGCAAAATATAGCCTTCTACAATACATTTGCATTCAAAATTAAGATACGCTACCTCATAATTACCCCAGCGCTACAGAAATTAGTATCGTTTAAAATTAAATAGTCTCTCTTCATCCAGTCTTTGACTTTTTAAAACACAAAACTTTTGATTGGTTTGCAAAACTCAATCAACTCCAAGTTGATTGAGGTATTTTCTTTCCATAAGATGTTTGATCTTTTTTTTTTTTTTTTTCAGTAAGTTCTTATGCTTAATTAAGTGTAAGAATTTTGGTGAGGTTTTCTTCTGGACATTTTTCTCTAAAGTGTATTTGAAAGTTATCAACTTAACTTCTAGCCAAATGAGCATGCATATGTGGTAGGTTTTGGATGCTGGAGTAATCTGTATAAGCAGCATTACTTTCTAAATGACTGGTTCTGTTTCCCACTTAAAAGAAGATAATTTAAAGTTAGCATAATGACTTTCCACAAGATATTTTTATCAGATGTCTAAAGGTATTTAAATGCATTCATGTACAGAATGTCACTAGAAATGTTTTCAAAGATGGACAGGGATAGATACACAAAGAGACAGGCATCTATTTTGTGCAACTACATCCAAGTTCTGCATCATATAAAAACTCTCGCCTTGCCCCTCTGCCCTTCACTACACTTAATGCTGCGGGGACATCTGTCCCTAAATCTTGGAGGTGGCCAGCTGGCGAGGTGGCCTAAGCCACCAACATTTCAGCTTCTAAATACATACCAGACAAGTTCAGATACAGCTCTGCTGCTCAGACTACAACTGGAGTCTCAGAAAAGTTATTTCTCACCTATTCTGCTGGGGTGTACTAATTCAGCAAGGTTCAGAGCACAATTACCTCAATAGTGCATCAAGGATCGTCATAAGTGAGTTGATTTACAGCTGTCCTAATTTGGTCAACATCGTGTCTGCCCATTTTTTACATGGACCAAAGAGGTGAATTTAGCTACTTTTTTACTGACTACTGCATCACTGGTTTAACCCATGAAACATAAATGAAGGGAATGGTGGTAATGTCCTTATAAAATCTTCCCAGGATTTGGAAGGAAGATTCAAGTTCACCATGCTTTTCTGCTGTCTGATATTGCCCATGCTTTTAAAAATAGGACCTCCGCCATTCAGGAGAGGGCCAGAGTACCTTCTGGGGATGCTTGCACTCAGGCTCTTCTGTTTGAAGCTTTTGTTTTGTTTTGTGTCAAAAAAATTCAATATTCTATGAAGAAATTCAACTCAAGGTCTGAGGGCTAAACAGAGTGATCAAGCCACCAAGCTGTACTCTTTGTCTCTCTGGTTCAATGGGCATACTGAGCATACAGAAGGTACAAGAGTCTCCTCTAATTTTTAGTTTTTAGGCACATTTTTAGGTACTCAGATCTGAGGGAGAGTTCAGAGTTGACAATATTAAGGGTAGGAAAAAGTTTCCTTTGCTCCTACATCTTTGAGGCAGGCCTAAGCCTCCTATTAAGCAGCTGATGTGCATCACTCCTCCATTTGCCTGTATTTATGAATGTTTTTTGGTACTTTTAAAACTCTGTGTGTCCTTTATGGAAGCTGGACAAGTCAGGCAGAGTATCTGAAGGTGTATTTGGCTTCAGGTGTTTGGCTTCCAATTCCCGTTATTGTCTATGAAGGTTAGACCTCTACTACCTAAAAAGTAAAAATAATCTTTACATGATTTGTTTGTTTGTTTGTTTATGCCCAGACCTTGCAATTTTTAAAGTTTCGTGAGGCACCAAAGAAATGTTTAGTCCCATGGCTTTATGTATTCTAAAAGTTCACTTCCTATCACTGAAGCATCATATTCCTGGCAGGACTATGCTCCTAACTTCTAACTTGATTAACGAAACTCCCCACGCTAGCCTGAGTTCAAACCTGGATCCCTCACATAAGCCGTCTTCAAGAATATTATTCCACACCTATTTGCCAGCTGTTTCCTTCTGACCTTCCTGTTGCTGAAGCCTTTATCCACCCTCGAGAAAGCTTCCAGATCATCTTGCACATCTCCCTGGACATGCATTATCTCCTACGCTCCAGGCTTTGTTCCCTCCCATAACCATCCTGGTCTCCCCACCCAGCAGTGTTATGAACTCCTGGGCTTCAGGACACATTCTCTTTCCATGTGTCATTTAATTGGATGCTAGGTAGGTAGTTTAGCATTATTAATAGATACTATTATTGAATAGTATTTTTATTATAATATTTTGTTATTTTCCTTGAAGTAAGAATCATCATTATGCTTAACCTTGCTAAGGAAAAAAAAAATATTACTAATGTATTCTGTTTTTTTGTTACAATATTATATGCTGAATGAGTCCAACAAGAAAATGTCTATGTAGGGAGAGAAAAAGAAGATGGAGAAAGTGAAGATCCTATTCTATAATTAGGCTTTCATGATGCAATTCAATAGAACAGATTAATTAACTTTTGCCTGATTTTTCAGGGGACCTTCAGAACTTTTGTGCTTCACCAGCACAAACAAAACATGAGTGAAAAACATTTTCTTGAATCATAGGCTAATGTTAAATGACTTAAGGCCACCTCCAAAACCTCCACGCTGTTAATGAAGGTATGGTGATCAAAAAGAAGGGAATATGTCCAGCATGTCTTGAACTATAGTGCGTTTTAACTGGCTGCACATACAACTTTGAGAGAAGATTATAAGAGAATAAAGTTACTGTGGCCCTGGACATTTCATTAATTATTTTTCAGGGCTGAGTGGGAAGTCCAAAGGTTAATAGTGAGTTATGGCTATCTCTGAAATTCTTAAGCAATGAAAAATACCTATATTCAGTATAAGAACTTTGTTAGGGACAAGAAAAATCCCCCTAAATAGCTCTTTGCTGTAAAAAAAAAAAAAAATCAGTTCTTGTGAAGAAAATAATTATCTCAAGAAATAGAAATGAGGGAATATGGCCTAGGAATACCCTGATAATCAGTTCAGGCAGGAATCAAATGTTTCAGATTAGGTAACTGTTCCTAACTGAGGACCCTTGCACCAGAGTGTCTGTTAAGCAGATGAAGAAAAGTTGCTGGAACTCATTTTTCTAGGAGATAATTTTTTTTTTACATTTCTTCACTCTAATTGGTTACCTCAGTGTACAATAACAAGAAATTGAGAAGAGTGTTCAGAAGCTGCAGTTCTTGGTCCCCTGTTACCTCTTTGAGTTGTCTCATTAAGGAGAATGGGACTGCAGACATGAGTCAGTTCAAGATTTCACCCAGTGGAACATACTAATTTTCACAAGAGAGAAAGGGAATTTTCTCTAGTTTGCTGGTCCTTCTGGTTACTTTCCTACACTCTAAATCTGTCATCTGCTTACAGTTTTGCATGTGCTTATGTGCATCTAGCTGAATCTTAAAGAATTGCAGATGTATGTGTATTTCTGAGAAAGGCATGCCTATCATTCCTCTTTGAGTTAAATGGTCTTTCAAACATCCTTCAAATACATATTTTTCTTCATGGAAAAGTTTTCTGCCACGTGAGAATATTTCTTCATTCAAGCTAAGTCATGATTGTAGCATTGATAATACTTAGTTAAACAGTCTTAGAAATTGTAACTAAGAAAAGTTCTGTGTATATGGTGTCTTGGATACACCTTATGTGGAAAAGAAAGTAGGTCTTTTTTATATATTTTTTGTTTCATATACGTTCAGTTGCCTGAATGCATGCTCTTGTGGTCTATACACAGTTCCATTAGCTTGGCTTTCTCATGTTAAGCATTATTAGAAAAGTTCATAATTGTGCTTTCATTGTTCATGGTTGCATCATTCCATATTTTTTTTCCTGAGCTTCTGTCATGGCTGATTCCTAGTAATAACATCAAAAAGGTACAAAGAGAGGGGAACAAAACGGAGTGAAAGCATGGAACAGTACTGAGAAATGAAAGCTAAAAACTAAATGTATCATCTGCTTAGAACTAATCCTATTTTAACATTTTATAAAGACCTCTGTGAATTTTGATGATGGCATTATTTTTCGTATTTAGAGCTGAATGCATTCCTTAACCTTTTTATGCTTTCAGATTTGGAGGCAAAAATGCCATACCAATATCTTTAGGTACCAAACAGTATTTAACTCTGAATGTAGACATGATCTAAACTTCAGGTTAGTATTATTTTATTCAGGTTCTTAAAGTAGAAATGAGATGAAATGGAAGGAGGCTCACCACAAAGCTTTTCAGTCACTGAGGCAGGTGTAAAGGAAGCTGAGGCTTTGGCAACAAATATATCTGTGTAAGCATCTCCGGCTTTCGGCAGATAGCTGATATTTTGTGTGTGTTGTCTTTGTCCTCTACACTTTTTCAAACAAAGTCTCTCAAATCTGATTACGAGTAAGGAAGGAAAAAAAAAAAGGAAGAGGTACTGTTTCTGTGGTTTCACTTTCTTCTCACCCAAAACTTCTTTGCCTCGGTCCAGCCACCTTCTTTCGATGGATTTTTATGGGATTTGCAGTTCTAAGCATCAGCAGTGCAGAAATGAGCGTGTGTGCCTTAACCAGGGATATTCTCACATGCTCTGAAAGCTGATCAGTTTCTTTTTGGTACTTCCACTGCTAATGGTATGATCACTCTGCTTGCTACTTCCATCACTTCCATTCTCCAGATAAAGTGTACCAGAGTTTACTCACATTTAATGCACAGAAGGATACATTCACTGAGGAGGATTCCTCTGTGCATTATAACATGTTGACATTCCACATGATAAGTCACTTCTGGCGTAGATAATACGTATTTTGATATTATGTCAGTGCTAGAATTTGATAACAAACACTCAAATTAACTTTTATATTAATTTACATTTTGTATTTTATTAAGATGAGAAATGTATCCAAAATAACTAAAAATTAACATCACATACAGGAAAAGATTAAGTGATTTAAATTACATTTTTTCTTCAATAGCGAATGACCTGTTAGAGGGAACATGAAATACCTTTCTGCAAAACTGAAAGGTAAAGGACTGCCATGAATTCTGCTACTTACAGAAGTCTAAACAACGTGAAAAATTGTGATGCACTTCATCTTAATTCTGAAAAGAACTTGTCTGTAATACGTATCCTTTGAGTCAATATCTTTTGAGTCAGTTTGTTGAGCTGCTGCATATAAGCTGTTTCTTTGTTTGCCAAGTCAACAGAATGTTTTTTAAGTTGACAGAAAAATCGTGACTTGATGGGAGAAAAATGACTTAAGTAAATTACTACTAAAAGCAACAAATTTCTAACAAACCTTGTGTCTGCTCTCTCATGTACTTTTTTTTTATCACTCCAGAACATCCCACGGTGTCAGATGGCAGATTTTATAGCACAACCGATCACAATTTGAGCTGTTCAGCAATTTCTAAGTGTCAGTAAAACAAAAGCCCCAGCAGATCTTTGCGCAAAAATGTAACCAGACTTTCCGAAACAAAGGCGGCCCTTGATTTTTCTTTCAGCAAATCCTAGTAACGCACTGGGTGAGAATGTGTGCTGCATATCCTTTGAGCACACCACAGCACTGGCAGCTGGGAATAGGGCGGCTGTAAGTCTTTGTTAGCACTGACTCTGGTCTGCTCCGGGACCGGCACCACCAGCCCCGGCATGATTTAGAAAGTCTTGAAAGGCTGGGGTTACAGAGGCCTGTCTCTGGTTACATCCACTCTGCCTTATAGTAGTCGGTCGCTGTTTCCTTATGGGCAGGATCATGACCCAGCATCTCCACAGTGCTAGCAGATTGTCCTGATATACATGTCAGTGGCCCAGCACTATCCTGAGGTAGCTGGGTGATCCTTGAAAAACAACTTAGGAGTGTGTTTGTATGCATCTGCCCCTGGGAGAATATTGATGGTTTATGCTTTATGTTATTTTATACCTGGGATGGAGAGTGGACGAGAATCTGATCCTTTTTTTAGCATTTTAAACTTTATGTTAGTACACAGGCAAAATATATATGTGCAGAAGAAAAAGAGAGTAATTCTGACAGGTTCTTAATTTTTTGGGGGTATCCTTACATTATTTCGACTTATCTGAAATAATGGAATTAAGCTTGAATATTAAATGATGCTAGAGATGTGTTTGCAAGCTGCTGTCTTATTATTTAATAGTAGTCAACTAATTAAATTCTCTCCCTAATCCACTTTCTGTCACTCACTAAAATTGTGAAGGGGAAAAAAATAGCATTTTGAAAACTGCGTAGATAGAAGGTGCCGTACCTCAGCTGTTGTTGTTTTTTGTAACTAATGCTAATGGGGTAATGTATCACACCAAAGCAAGTCATGTTGAATTTAAACTCTTTTGGAAAAGATGATTTAAAGACATTCGCACAAAACCACTGATTGGTATGGGCAACCAACTGTGCAAATCAGTGAATTGCTGCATAAATTCTGGCATTGTCAGTCATTCATGTTCATGACAGCAAAAACAGAAGTAATGGATACCAACAAGACCTTAATTCTCAGAAACAGATAATTAAATGGTCTACTGAATTAATATTTGAGGGACCTAGTCTAGAGAAGTGACTGGCCGGTATTTGCCAACTTCATCTGTTCTTAACAGGACCTCTAGCAGCCAGCCTGTATCACTCACTGCATGAGCTCCAGGGCAGACTGTCCATTTCCTCTTTATTCCATTATATTTTTTAAAACATGAAATAATTTTCTTGCAGCAGATCCTAATCTCTTATCAATAGAAGAAATAATTGTTTTTGATTTCAGCTTCCAGAAATAAGTATTATGTTATGATTTTCCTGTCAGCAAACACATTTTTAAAGGGGGAAATACTCTAAAATTAGGCGAGAGAGAAGATCAAGTCAAGCGGAAATGCATTCCTCACAGGAGATAGGCTAGTTCTTTTTTTTTTTTTTTCTTTTCCTAAGCAGTCATTAAAATCTGTTTCTGAAATCTTAACTTTATCAACTGCAGATAGGAGGGTGGAAATATGTGTGGAGAAATTCTTTTTTGAATGAGTTCCATTTTCCCATAACTCCAGTTGGGATGCATGATAAAATTATCAATGAAACGTCCTAATTTGATCCTTAACCAAAGGGATGTTGTCCTATGAATCATCTGTGTTTGTGGGAGGCAACACTGAAGCTAACAGA